>NC_051863.1:127719546-128024892 GCF_015732765.1 Culex quinquefasciatus | reverse complement strand
GATGCGTGGACATACCGTACCAAACGCTCCTGTTTACAGTTTCATTTGTGTTTTGTATGATGTGTTAAGTGTAAAATATAGTGTGGTTATATAATCAAATAAATATAATAATGCAATATAATGATCATTTAATAAAATCCCTTCACCTATATATAATAACCAAGCACCCCAGCACACAAACAGCGGCACAAAAGAAATGAAAATGAGCATGCAAAAACAAGACAGCGCGTCCTCGTGGTCAGCGCACTAATGATGCCATTATTTAATTATAATAACCACGCACCCAAACACACAAACAGCGACACAAAAGAAATGAAAATGAGCATGCAAAAACAAGACAGCGCGTCCCCGTGGTCAGCGCACTAATGATGCCATTATTTAATTATAATAACCACGCACCCAAGCACACAAACAGCGACACAAAAGAAATGAAAATGAGCATGCAAAAACAAGACAGCGCATCCCCGTGGTCAGCGCACTAATGATGCCATTATTTAATTATAATAACCACGCACCCAAGCACACAAACAGCGACACAAAAGAAATGAAAATGAGCATGCAAAAACAAGACAGCGCGTCCCCGTGGTCAGCGCACTAATGATGCCATTATTTAATTATAATAACCACGCACCCAAGCACACAAACAGCGACACAAAAGAAATGAAAATGAGCATGCAAAATAGACAGCGCGTCCCCGTGGTCAGCGCACTAATCGAATTATAATTTTAGAATTCTAGTTTTTAATTTACGAATTTTGATAAAATGTTTGAATTTTGTATGATTTTAATTTCAAAATTTCTTGAATTGAAAAAGCATCAAATGGCACATGATGCCTTTTAAATTTTACCATCGAATTGTTTTGTGGACAATGTAATTTTTAAAAAATCGCTCAGTCCATCACCTCACCCTTCACAAAACCCACATCAAGTAAAATTATTGTTCGTTTCACTTACCAGGTTTTTCTGCGACTGCAATTCTTTTTACTGCACAACGAAAAGAAAAACTAGTGAATTTAAATCGCTATTCTTCAAAATTCTGTCAAGATAAAATTAAACAAAAACAAATGTATGCAGCCAGTCCCCGCGAGAAGCACAGCATGCACCCGGGTTCTGCGGAAGCACTACACACGACACTTTTTTTTGAGGTTATAAACTCGATGAAAACGGAAAATTATTCACCATAATCCCCCACTTGTTAGTGCAATTTTAAGGGCACAAAACTACCAGACCAGCAGTTCACTTAAAAAAAAGTAGTAAAATTCGGCCTGTTCTTGCCGGAACTTTGCCGAATTTTGGGAGAGGGGGGGAGAGAGGGCACGCGCACTTTTACGAGGCCAGAGGCCGGCCAGTTATTGCTGGAACTTCGCTACTCTTATATAGGGGAACAGCATCTAATTCCAGCGTGCCTCTAATGTTGGCAGGTAAGAACTTTGACATTCAATTAAAGCTAATTAAAAGCGTTTTCAACTGAAATCGAGTGATAAATAGCTCAATAAGAAGTGAAAGCAAGTTTATATTAAAAGTTTTGCAAATTTAGTTGTTTAAATAGTGAAAATGAGCAAATTGGATGGAATTAGGTGCGAGTGATTAACCTGCCAAAGATACGAGAATTTCCCTACTGACTTTTATAATGGCACTTAAAACGAACTGAAAACTTACATTTTCACATAAAAACTTTACAAAACACGACGTAGACGCGAACACCCAATAACACGGTTTTCCGCTCGACGGACACGACCGCGCAGCGCTAAAAACAAAATCACAATGGCCGACTCGTCAGAGTCGACAGACTCATCAGTTACACCAACACTCTGACAAAAGAACCGTTTCGGCGAAACGTGGCGAAATGTCACTGCAGTTCTGTCATACACCAGCAGGTGTCGCTCTTGAGCAAAAATGGCCCAAACGGAATCCAAACGGAATTAACTGGAGATTCCGCTTAGAAAATTTCGAAGCAATTTCCGAAGCGGAATCGAAGCCAAATGAACCCGTCGAGCGGAAAACCATTTGATTGGGATACGTCAAAAAAGTTCACCACGTGCTTCGAGATTTCAACCAATCAGAAGGTCAGTGTCTTGCGAACCTTCGTGGTGAACGGACACTAGAGCTGCGGTATTTTTTACTACCTAAGCTCAGAGTTATTTCAAAACAAAATTCACAGTCTTTTTAAAGACTACCTGAGTTATTTTCCAAAATTCTAAACAGTCTTTTCAAGACTAACCCCACCTGAAATTTTGTTGTATTTTACAAACGAAGCCATCTTTTAAGAGAACTTTGCTTGCAAAATGCGTCAAAACAAAGGTAAACGCAAATCTTCTGAAGATTTGGTCGTTACGTCGGTGAAGCGTTTGAACGCTAAACCGGCTAACGGAAACAGAAAAAGAAAACAGCCTCTTCTGAGGTCTGATTCTGATTCTGAATGTGAGGTCAATCCTCCAATTCCATTGACAAACAGTTTCGGTGTTTTATCCGAAACTGATGACAAGGAACCTTCTCCTCGTACTGAGCCTTCTGCCGTCGAGAAACGAGTAAAGGCTCCGCCAATTGTTGTGACTTCCGTCTCCGATTTGGCCAGCTTTCGAACGCAACTGAAGAATTGCAAGGAAACTTGCAATTTGAAGGTTTCGTTCCAGCTTGGTCGAAGAGGAGAATGTCGCTTGTTGACGGAATCTTTACAAGATCACCAAACTTTTGTTGGTTATTTGAAAACCACAAACACAATTTCTACACGTATGAGACCAAGAATGCTCGGCCATTCAAGGCGGTCTTGAAAGGTCTCTCCAACGACTTGTCGGTGGATGAGATCAAAAACGAACTTAAGGTGTTGCTTGGCTTTGCCCCATCCCAAGTAATACCAATGAAGAAAAAATCAAACGGGAATATTTCTCGCTTTGGTTTGACTTCACAATTTTATCTGATTCATTTCAACAGAAATGAAATCAACAATTTGAAACTTTTGGACAAAGTTCAGTTTTTGTTCCATGTACGGGTAAAGTGGGAGCATTTTAAGAAACATGGCGGTAATGGCCAGAATCTGACCCAGTGCCGGCGTTGCCAGGCATTCGGTCACGGTACTGATCATTGCGCCATGGTTCCAAAATGCATGGTTTGCGGGGATTCTTCTCACGACAAGGACAATTGTCCCGTGAAAGAAGTCACCCAATTTAAATGTGCAAATTGTGGTGGAAATCACAAATCAAATTTCTGGGATTGCCCCATCAGAAAAAGGTTTTGGATTCTCGTGCTAAGCATCAGCCGAAATCCAAACCGAAATTTTCTCAAAGTCAGGTTGTACCTGCATCTTTAAATCAAACGTTCGTGCTGTCTCACTCGAACAATTCTAGAAATACCCCTACCGTGGAAAAGTTAGGTAACAACAATGGCATTTCTTATGCTAACGTCGTTTCGGGTTCATCCACGAATTTTAAATCCTCTACCAATCTTTCTGAAATTGGGCAGGTACCTCAAATCTCATTTGAAATTTTTCTGCTGGCAACGCTTTGGGATCTTCTGATCTCGGCGATGTTACGTTTGAAAAATGACTTTTTGCAAAACTCACTGTTTGGTTTGATTCAAACAATGAGTAATGCTACATCCATGATGGAAGCAATCCAGATTGGATTAAAATTTGCGAATGATGTTGTTCTTACCCTGAAGTTTAATCATGGATCTAAGTAATTCCATCAATATTATGAATTTTAATGCTCGCTCTTTAAAAGCGAAAGAAAATGAATTTTTCAACTTTTACGAGTTCATAACGTGCATGTTGCTGTTATAACCGAAACATTTTTAAAAACTGGCACTTATTTGAAAAGTGATCCAGATTATAAAGTTATAACTAATAACCGAATGAATCGAAATGGCGGTGGAGTTGCAATAGTTATCCACCGTAGTATGACTTATAGCACGTTACGTGACTTTAAGTTAAAAGTTATTGAAAGTTTGGGCATTGAACTTGAAACTTCTTTGGGAAAATTATGATTGCAGCTGCATATTTGCCATTCCAATGCACTGGGAAAATAAAAATTATTTCAAAGGGGATTTGAATAAACTTACTCGGCATAGATCTCGATTTTTGATCATCGGTGATTTTAATGCCAAACACCAATCTTGGAATAATTCAAAAGTAAATTCCAATGGTAAAATTCTGTTCAGAGATTGCACTTCTGGTCTTTATTCGGTTTTATACCCGAATGGGCCAACTTGCTTTTCTTCTGTTAGAAATCCATCAACAATTGATTTGGTTTTGACAAATCAAAGTCAGTATTGTGGTCCTTTAGTGACTCATGCTGATTTTGATTCTGATCATCTTCCAGTAACTTTTTCACTTTCTCATGAAGCAGTTACCAGACCCAATAGTTCTGTGTTTAATTACCACAAAGCTAATTGGGACAGGTATCAGCATCATATTGAGAATAATTTAAATCATGATTTTGTTTTAGAAACCAAAGCTGATATTGATTCAGCCTTGGAATCTTTAACTAATGCAATTTTGGATGCTAGGAATATTGCTATTCCTAAAGTCCAAGTCAAATTTGATTCTCCCATTATTGATGACGATCTTCAGCTTCTGATTCGTCTGAAAATGTTCGCCGAAGACAGTATCAACGTTCTCGTGATCCTGCACTGAAGCGAATTCAAAAGATTTGCAAAAGGTTATTGACCACAGATTCACTCTCCTGCGAAATGAAAAGTTCGCAAGAGATGTCGAACAAATTAAACCTTATTCCAAACCTTTTTGAAACTTTCAAAGGTTCTTAAGAAACCTCAAAACCCATCCCTTCTTTAAAAGATGGTGATAATATTCTATTAACTAATGGGGAAAAAGCTCAAAAACTTGCTCAGCAGTTTGAGAGTGCTCATAATTTCAACTTGAATGTTTTGAGTCCTATTGAAAATCAAATTTCAATAGAATTTCAGAATATTGTTGAACAAGAATTTTCATCAGATGAAGTTTTTAATACGGATCTGAATGAAATAAAATCTATTATCAAAAAATTTAAAAATATGAAAGCCCCTGGTGAGGATGGCATTTTTACATTTTAATTAAAAATTACCAGAAGCAACTTTAAGTTGCTTGGTCAAAATTTTCAACAAATGTTTTGATTTGGCATATTTTCCCAGTAGTTGGAAAAATGCCAAAGTAATTCCGATTTTGAAACCGGATAAAATCCTGCTGAAGCCTCAAGCTATCGGCCCATTAGTTTGCTTTCATCTATTAGTAAATTATTCGAAAGAATAATTCTTAATAGAATGATGACGCACATTAATGAAAATTCAATTTTCGCTGATGAGCAGTTTGGATTTCGCCTTGGGCATTCAACTACTCATCAGTTGTTGAGAGTTTCAAATTTAATTCGAAGCAACAAATCTGAGGGCTATTCTACTGGCGCTGCTCTTCTAGACATAGAAAAGCATTTGACAGTGTTTGGCATAAAGGTTTGATTGCGAAATTGAAAAGGTTTAATTTTCCGATTTATATCGTGAAAATTATTCAAAATTATTTGACGGATCGTACTCTGCAGGTATGTTATCAGAATAGCAAATCTGATCAACTACCTGTACGTGCTGGCGTCCCTCAAGGAAGCATTTTGGGTCCAATTTTATACAATATTTTTACTTCTGACTTGCCTGATTTGCCCCCAGGATGTCAGAAATCACTTTTTGCTGATGACACAAGCATCTCCGCCAAAGGCAGAAGCCTTCGTGTCATCACAAGAAGATTACAAAAAAGCTTGGATATTTTCAATTCTTATTTGAAAGAATGGAAAATTACTCCAAATGCTGCAAAACTCAACTTATTATTTTCCCTCACAAACCAAGGGCTGATTTTCTTAAACCAAAAGTCATCACATTATAAAGATGAATGAGGTAAATTTAAAGTGGGAGGATCAAGTGAAATATCTTGGACTTGGTTTTGACAAAAACCTTACTTACAAGGATCACATTGAAAGTATCCAGGTTAAATGTAACAAATATATTAAATGTTTGTATCCACTTATAAACAGGAATTCTAGACTTTGTCTCAAGAATAAACTGTTAATTTATAAACAAATTTTCAGACCTGCCATGCTTTATGCTGTGCCGATCTGGACAAGCTGTTGCTTAACCAGGAAGAAAAAACTTCAGAGGATTCAGAACAAAATTCTGAAAATGATTCTGAAACTTCCTCCTGGTTCAGCACCAGTGAACTTCATCAATTAGCCGAAGTTGACACTTTGGATGTTATGTCCAATAAGATAATTGATGCATTTCGACAAAAATCATTGCAGTCTTCAGCTGCATTGATCCGCTCTTTATATAGTTTATAAGTTAGTTTTAAGGTATCCCTTTTCCCTTTTGTACATGTAGGACCTCCTACATTTGAAATCACTGAATAGCGAAAGCTACAATATTTCATGAATAAATGAAAGTTGCTAGTATTTAAAATTGAGGTGAAAAGTCATCGTTTGTGATTGGACACTCAATAATATTTTAACTGAATGAATGTACATGGAAAAGAAATTTGAATAAATATAAATTAAAAAAAAAAAAAACCAATCGGAAGGTAGGCCGAAAATATGTACAAAGAAGGTCGAATGCTAGAAGCAATATCCCAAAATAGGACAAAAATGCTTCAGTTTCTCGGCTTATACAGAAATGTAAAGTATTTTCGTCAAAATGTGATTAAGTAAGAGCATTAGCATTAAAAAACAACTTATTCATGTAATAAAAGCAAGGCTGCCTATAGGAGCCTTTGAAAATACATCAAATAAAAAGTGTGCTCGGCTTAGTAGGCCCAAAATAGGGACAAATACCCTAAATGATTAAAAAAAATTTTGACACGATTATTATTTTCTAAATAATTTTTCCAGTTTAACCATCAGAATAGAAAAATAATCAGGAATTTATCTGATACTTTTGTAACCGACCCTCTCCGATTTCAATGAAACTTTTCAGACATGTTATCGTAGACCTATATAAGCCATTTTTGTATATATGGAGCCAATTGTACTCAAAAATGACATTAGAAAAAGGTGTAAGTTATTTAAATAATTTTGTATTTTATAATTTAAAAACTATTGTGTCTCAAAGCCGATGCATGGTATCAAAAAGTGGTCAATGACAAACTTGAGGAAATTGGACGGGCTTTCTGAAAAAATACACTGAAAGAGAAATTTACGCCACTTCTATGAGATTTTCAATTTTCAATTTTGAAAGTTAAATTCGAAGGAGAGGTCACTTTTCGTTCAAAACTTTTGAAGAAATAGCCTAAGATGTTACAAAAAGACTCACAAAAAATGCAGGGTGGTATGTCTCTCCTAAAAAATATGAAAATCATTTACAATTTTTTTTTTTGAAAAGTGGTCTAAACATCCAAAATGATCATAAACCAATAGGGAATCGATTCTCCAGACAATTTTATATAAAAGTCTTCATATTGACCACTGTCATATTCCAATCCTTGTGAAGATATAGGGAACTTTACCCTTTTTCAGCCTACTTCTATTATCGGCTATCAGCACTTTGAACATGAATCACAGCTTTCATAAAGTGTTTTGACTGTTCTCAAGCAATAAGTAGCTCAAACAAAAGTGAGCAAGCAACTCTCCATTGTTGATACATCTGAAAATGTTGATTTAATAGCGGAAAATGGCAAAAGTGATGAGAATTGGTCGAACGGCTTAGAGTGATTAAAATGGGTATATTTCCCCTAGCGATCTTAAAATATTTTTTTTAATAGGTTTTTTAGTGGCTTTTGGCAATTTCTATATGACAGACTTGGTTTTCCAGTCTCGAAAATATTCTTACCGGAAAGCTCGTCCAATTTCTCAAGTTTGCCTTTGACAACTTTTTGATTTGACTCGTTAAAATATTTACCTAAGCTTATTTACTATCCAGGTTTTACCGCACTGAAAAAATATACTATATTCAGTAATGAGCAATGTAATCAAGCTTATATCTGTAAGTCCATACATCCATACACTAACGAAAGTCAAAATCGTCAAAAATTACATGTGTGTGTGTGGTCCAATCCAATACCCGCTAACCGGTAGCGAAATTATGGAAAAGTATAATTTGTATCAGACTTTGTATATGCCGAATGCTGATGCAACTTATCTCAGTCCCGGGTGGTGATAGCCCTCGCGCTGCTTCCAACGACCCATTTCAGAATGGAAGAGATCCTAGTTTCGTTTTTTTCATATTCAAAGTTCCAATTCCTGATTCCAAATTTCAAAGGTACCGACTGGGATTTGATCCCTGAACCTTCTGCTTGTGAGGCAGAAGCCGTAACCATTAAGCCACGGAACCAGTTTTAAAATCGTCAAAAATGTACATGGGACAATTATGCATAGAATAGCAGTTGAGGGACATAAGCTCGAGAAAAAAATTTTTTCGTGAATCGATTATCCCAGGTAATGTTTTTCCTAGGTCTTCAGATAATTGAGCCTGGACTGTAAAATCGATTGTGTTACTACATCATAGCACAGAGTACAAATGTATATCATTGAACAAACAGCATTGAAAAAAATTAAACCAAAATACGTTGAAAAGAGCTAGGGTGTGCACCATCCGCCTAAAAACCGCCACTTCCAAAATCATGATGGCCTACAGTAGCAAAACATTGGACCATCTAATCACTGCATAAAACATTCCGTACGAACGACATCAGACCAATGCCTGACTGTCCTTCATCGGAGGGTTGTAATTTTACGCGCCAAAGAAGGTAAATAAAACGAAATCGGACATAACATGTGTAAAGGGACTATTCTAAGTTGTCACTTGAAAAATCATTTTTGAGTTAATTTTATGTTATGTTTTCGTTAATGTTAATGCCTTTTGCATTATTTTTAGTCAACTGGAATAATACAGAAGTGAATTTTATATTCAAACGCGGTTAACATTTCGTCGCCATCGTGCTAACTTGTCGTACGTGCATTTTGGGCCAAATTGAGTTAAGAACGCCATTTTGTGCAGCTCACAATGCCTCACCTTTTGACCTTCACAGATCCCCAAAATTCGATTTCAATCCTGAGATATTCAACAAAAACCGAAAAAACTCCGTGCACTTTACATATGAAAGTAGTTTCAATCTTGTCGTGCTATCTTGTCACTTCATGAAAATTGATGTAAGTGCGACAAAAGGCCAAAGGGATTTCAGGCCAGGAAAGTCAGGATGCGTTTGTCGCACGTACAAGCTAGACTACCGTAAACATTTGTAATTATAACTTGGGACTCCAGCAACCAACTTCAACCAAACTTTGGGACAATGCACAGAATGGTGAGCCAAACAAAACGTGATGGTTATTGTTTACATTGCGTGCTCTCGTTTTTGAATATTCAAGGTCAAACATTATCGTCGATTTATTTTCTTTCCAAATTATTGAGCCTTATTCATTGTTAAGTCAAGAATTCTCAGCCGCGACGGTGGCGCCGCCAGCGTATCTTGCACACTCTAATTTCTTTGATGCAAGATTGTATGCAACGCATTTTTTTAGTGCAACAGTGTTTACACACAAGTTAGAGCCTAGATGTACATCTGTTCTCTGTGATCATAGTGGCTTATTCTGCCCTGTATCTTAAATAGATGATTAATAAAAAATAATCAACATGATCTAATGATTTAGAAATTGTGAAAACATTAAAGTTTGAATAGTAAAGCTTTTTATTAAATTATTCCTAAAACAAAATTAATTCTTATATAGTCTTAACCAAATTTCTTTTTTTTTTTTGTCGTTCCAGCCCTGGTGATAGTGTACGACTACCACCCCGGTTCCCAGACGATACTCTCCAAGTTCTTCATCCCCGCGGCAGAATCCACGAACGGCTATTCCGATCCATTCGCCGGAGAAGCGAGACCCTTCAGGTAATGCGTCCCCTCCCCTGATTTAAACAGATTTTCTAACCATTTGAACCCTGCAATATAGTCACAAAAGTTCCCTACACCGAACCGCCGCCAGTGCGCTGCTGCCGGAGAACGAAATCTGGTCAATTATCATCCAGCTGACGGCCGGTCTGCGGTCGATCCACCAGGCCGGTCTGGCCTGTCGGTTAGTACTCACACCATATTTGTTTCTTGAGTTGAAGTTAATTTTTCAACTGCTCTCTTGTAGGACACTGGACCCGACGAAGATCATCATAACTGGCAAGCGGATACGGTTCAGCTGTACGGCCATTTCCGACATTGCCACGTTTGACCCGAACCAACCGAACCCACTTTCCGTGGTGAACCACCACCAGCAGGTCTGCACACTTCGCTTTTACTTGCGCGTTTAGGAATTAACCACTTCGCTTTCTCAACAGGACGATCTGACGGCACTGGGCAAGCTGATTCTGGCGTTGGCCTGCCGAAGCCTTCAGTCCGTGCAACGAGATCAGATCCAGAACAGTATTGAGCTGATATCGCGCCACTATTCGTCGGACTTGCGGAACATTATCCTGTGCGTTTGATTTGACCTCCTAAATCAAGAAACAACCATCCTAAACCCCAAAAAATTGACTTCGCAGGTACCTGCTGTCCAACAGCAACCGCCGCTCGGTGACGGAGATTATGCCGATGATCGGGGCCCGCTTCTACGTGCAGCTCGACGCCCTGCAAGCCCAATGTGATATCCAGGAGGACGAGCTGGCGAAGGAGATGGAGTGCGGCCGGCTGTACCGGTTGCTGGTGAAGCTCGGCACCGTCAACGAGCGACCGGAGTGAGTACACCGTGGTTTGCTTATGACTTTTTTTATTTTCAAAATGGTTTTACAAATTTTATTTATTAGGACTCTATATGGGTAATTCTCCGCCAACTCACACAGCAGTTGCCCTGACCCCTCTTCGATTTGCGTGAAACTTTGTCCTAAGGGGTAACTTTTGTCCCTGATCACGAATCCGAGGTCCGTTTTTTGATATCTCGTGACGGAGGTGCGGTACGACCCCTTCAATTTTTGAACATGCGAAAAAAGAGGTATTTTTCAATAATTTGCAGCCTGAAACGGTGATGAGATAGAAATTTGGTGTCAAAGGAACTTTTATGTAAAATTAGACGCCCGATTTGATGGCGTACTCACAATTCCGAAAAAAACGTTTTTTTCATCGAAAAAAACACTAAAAAAGTTTCAAAAATTCTCCCATTTTCCGTTACTCGACTGTAAATTTTTTTGGAAAATGTCATTTTATGGGAAAGTTTAATGTTCTTTTCGAATCTACATTGACTCAGAAGGGTCATTTTTTCATTTAGAACAAAATTTTTCATTTTAAAATTTCGTGTTTTTTCTAACTTTGCAGGGTTATTTTTTAGAGTGTAACTGTTCAAAAGTAATATATGTATATTGTTCAAAAGTAATATATTTTTTTATTGCTTTCCATAAACCACGTGGATACTTTTTTGGACTAAAATGGATGCTGAAAAGTTGAACTTTTCAGCACTTGTTTCAAAAAGTAAAACTTTTCAACATTATTTACAAACATGGACATTTCACTTACAATTCCATCCAAAGAGTGTTTTTCGGAATTGCAAAAAATGTTGTATGGAACTCATTGCAAAACATGTTTTTTCAGCACTCGTCGTATTTATTCAACTCGATGAACCTCGTTGGATAAATGTACGACTCGTGCTGAAAAAATCTTCTTTTTGCAACTTGTTGCTTAAACTACTAACTTGTTGTATAAACTGTTGCATAAACTACTATAACTACTTCTACATATTTTCAGATTTTTGGTTTCCAAATAGAGGTGGGCAAAACCACTCTTTTTCACAATTTTGTCTATTTTAGGGAATAGTGAGTTATTTATGTTTGTTTTCATTAGACTTTAATGCATTATTTAATTTGCATTTTTATTTATAAAAAAAAACGAAACACGAGAAGATTCGCTTGAGAACCATAGGTCTAAACGTTCAAATAATTGGATGGGGAGCACCTAAACTTAAATCTGGGATTTTGAAGAAAATGTCTATCAATTTTACGAAATTACGTTCATGTATGCTAAAATTAAACAATTTCTTGTATTTTATTTCGAGAAAATATTCAGCAAACTTTTGTCTACATTCTGATTTAATCAAAAAAGTCTATAAATGCAAAAGTTTTATCGAGCAAAATGTACACCGTGTACACAATTCTGACAAATTTGACTTTAATTTATAAGCATTGAAAAATTTTAAACTGCATTTTTGTTTCTCAAAAACAAGTTTAATGATACAATTTGTTGGAAATGCATTTAATAATACTTATAAACTTAAAAATATACTAAGGCTTAAATATTATTCCATCTTGAAATGGTTCTACCAAAATACCGGAGTTTCAAAAGGAATCGTGGCTCTTTTCTCGTGAGTCATGGTTCGTTCACTCTTTTAGTGAACCGGCTCCCTGAGCGGCTCGCTCTTTTTGCCCACCTCTAGTTCCAAAATTCAAAAAGTAAAATTTCTCAAAGAGCCTAATTTGCTGAAAATTTATATATATAAAAAATTTCGACGGTTTTGTTCGAACGCGAATCAGTTCAATACGGAGCGTTGGATCGAGGTGCTTTTTGTTGCGTTGGGTTCGTATAAGCCCAAAGAAGGTTCTTAAGTTACGTAAAATCATGTTTTGATCACAGGAGGCTGAATAAGCAAAAATCAAAAACGTCAACAAACGAAAAAAAAAGACAAGACGAAGTTTGTCAGGTTAGGCTTGTTTTTAAATAAAAGTTATAACAAACATGCTACACTAGGGTGTAATATGGTTGTATGAAAAAAAAACAAAGTTGTCCAAATTCAGTGAGCACATCACTTTTTCAGTTCCTTTTGGGGTCCTAAACAACTCCCCAAAGTTTGGGAACGATTGGTATAGTCCTCACTTTGCGCAAAGCGATTTAATTTTCTATGAAAATTTGTATGAGAGAAACCATTTTTTGGTTTTTATAAAATTCACGTTTCACACTATATTAAAACCGGATTCATAATCGGTTGCTCTGAAAGTTGCTCTACAACTTTCCCGAAGAGAGTCCTAAAAGATACAGCGACCTCAAAACTGGTCTAAAACGTGTTTTTGCTCTAAAATCACGTTTTAGACCAGTTTTGAACACGCTGTATGTTTTTTAGGGACAAACTAGCAACGTACTCTCTTAGGTAAAGTTGTAGAGCACCTTCCAGAGCATCCAAATATGAATCTGGTTTTAATACAGCGTGAAACGTGAATTTTATAAAAATCGAAATCCAAAAAAATGTTTTCCCATACAAATTCCCAAAGAAAATTAAATCGTTTTGCGCAAAGTAAGGACTATGCCAGGGTAATAACCTTTGGCCCTGTGGGCCAGATCTGATTTTTCTGAAGCAGTGGCGGGCCGTACCTAATGTTTGATAAAAGTTGAAAATGCATAAAAATCATAACATTATATTCATCAGATCATTTAAAAATAATCAAATAAAAAACTAGCATTGCAAATAAGATTCATTTATCTGGATTATAAGAAAGAAAAACAAAGATACCTTTTAAAATTAAAATTAAATAATAAATAGAATTTATTTAAACGAAATTTGGATCGAATCTTCTTCACCAAAAAACACTTTTTGCTTTATTGTGCATTTTTTGCAAAAATCTTACAAAATATTATAAAATGATTTGAAACACACACAAAATTAAAAAAATTCATAAAATTTTTGCTGTTTTTTCAATAATTCAAAAATATTTGCAGCGAACTCCGTTATCTGTATAAATAATTTGCTTTTTAAGCTTATTCTTGACAAAATCTATTACTTAAAGGTTTTATAAAAACTACATCATTTTTTCTTACTCATTTAAAAAAACAATTTGAATAAAATAGCTCAGGTCAGAAAAACTAAAATTTAAAGTAAGCACATTCAAAATTGTAATAAATTCAATATTAGAATTATTCTGTACAACAATCAAGTTTGTTATCGTACATTTAATAATTTAAAGAAATTGATAATTATACTTTCTTTTCCTAGTTTTCAATTTAATTATTGATTTTGAAAACATCAATATAGAAATGATAAAAACTAAATTCAAACAAAAAAAATGTTTTTTTTGTAGCCTAAAGGGCCATTGATAGAGATATTTTGAAATGCAGTCGCGGGCCGGATGAAATGGCTTCACATGCCGGATCCGGCCCGCGGGCCGTACGTTGGGGAGGCCTGGACTATACCAATTGTTCCCAAACTTTGGGGAGTTGTTAAGGACCCCAAAAGAAACTGAAAAAAGTGCTGTGCTGGAAAATTGATTATGATTTTACACCCTAATGCCACACAAATCTGGGGTAATTTTCCAAAAGGAAGTAACAAAATTATTTCCGGAAAAAAATATTGCTTCTTTTCCTCGAAAAAAAATGAAGAATAGCAATACAATATACAACAATATAATCGTTAGAAATGAGCCTAAAAATACTAATTAACTTAAATTTGAAAAGCATTGAAGCGATTTGGAGCATGGAGCTATTTTTTTAAATTCCCTCTTCCCCGCCGCAGGCTCAACCTCGACGTCACGTGGTCGGAAACGGGCGACCGCTACATGCTGAAGCTGTTCCGCGACTACCTCTTCCACACCGTCACCGAGGACGGGCGCCCCTGGCTGAACCAGTCCCACATCGTGCAGTGTCTGAACAAGCTGGACGCGGGCACGCTGGAAAAGGTGGGAGTATATCTGTTCTATACTTTTGATAACTTAAACTAAAAGCTTATTTCTCCTTGTTACAGGTCCAGCTGATGTCACGTGACGAACAATCAGTATTAGTCGTAACTTATGCTGAACTAAAGCACTGCACAGTGGGGCCAAACCCGCTGCTAATCCCATGAAATTGATTACGAGAAAGGCCGCAGGTTTTTAGATCCCAAAAATAGTGATCTTTATGTAAAAACCTGATGAATCGAATGGCGATGACCCCATCCACCGGAGACTACGGGAACAGGTCCATTTTGCCCCTTTTCCCCTAAAAATCAATTTTCTTATACTATTTGATCTGTACAGAAAAAGGCCGCAGGTTTTTTGACCTCAAAAATAGTGTTCTATACGTAAAAAAGCCTGATGAATCGAATGGCGATGACCCCATCCACCGGAGACCACGGGAACAGGTCCATTTTGCCCCTTTTCCCCTAAAAATCAATTTTCTTATACTATTTGATCTGTACAGAAAAAGGCCGCAGGTTTTTTGACCTCAAAAATAGTGTTCTATACGTAAAAAAGCCTGATGAATCGAATGGTGATGACCCCATCCACCGGAGACCACGGGAACAGGTCCATTTTGCCCCTTTTCCCTAAAATCAATTTTCTTATACTATTTGATCTGTACAGAAAAGGCCGCAGGTTTTTTGACCTCAAAAATAGTGTTCTATACGTAAAAGCCTGATGAATCGAATGGTGATGACCCCATCAACCGGAGACCACGGGAACAGGTCCATTTTGCCCCTTTTCCCCTAAAAATCAATTTTCTTATACTATTTGATCTGTACAGGAAAAGGCCGCAGGTTTTTTGACCTCAAACATAGTTTTCTATACGTAAAAAAGCCTGATGAATCGAATGGTGATGACCCCATCCACCGGAGACCACGGGAACAGGTCCATTTTGCCCCTTTTCCCTAAAAATCAATTTTCTTATACTATTTGATCTGTACAGAAAAAGGCCGCAGGTTTTGACCTCAAAATAGTGTTCTATACGTAAAAAAGCCTGATGAATCGAATGGTGATGACCCCATCAACCGGAGACCACGGGAACAGGTCCATTTTGCCCCTTTTCCCCTAAAAATCAATTTTCTTATACTATTTGATCTGTACAGGAAAAGGCCGCAGGTTTTTTGACCTCAAACATAGTTTTCTATACGTAAAAAAGCCTGATGAATCGAATGGTGATGACCCCATCCACCGGAGACCACGGGAACAGGTCCATTTTGCCCCTTTTCCCCTAAAATCAATTTTCTTATACTATTTGATCTGCAGGTTTTTGACCTCAAAATAGTGTTCTATACGTAAAAAGCCTGATGAATCGAATGGTGATGACCCCATCCACCGGAGACCACGGTAACAGGTCCATTTTGCCCCTTTTCCCCTAAAATCAATTTTCTTATACTATTTGATCTGTACAGAAAAAGCCGCAGGTTTTGACCTCAAAATAGTGTTCTATACGTAAAGCCTGATGAATCGAATGGTGATGACCCCATCAACCGGAGACCAGGGAACAGGTTTTTCCTTAAAATCAATTTTCTTATACTATTTGATCTGTACAGAAAAGGCCGCAGGTTTTGACCTCAAACATGTTTTCTATACGTAAAAGCCTGATGAATCGAATGATGACCCCATCCACCGGAGACCACGGGAACAGGTCCATTTTGCCCCTTTTCCCTAAAATCAATTTTCTTATACTATTTGATCTGTACAGGCCGCGTTTTTGACCTCAAAAAAATACGTAGCCTGATGAATCGAATGGTGATGACCCCATCCACCGGAGACCACGGTAACAGGTCATTTTGCCCCTTTTCCCTAAAAATCAATTTTCTTATACTATTTGATCTGTACAGAAAAAGGCCGCAGGTTTTGACCTCAAAAATAGTGTTCTATACGTAAAAAGCCTGATAAATCGAATGGTGATGACCCCATCCACCGGAGAACGGGAACAGGTCCATTTTGCCCCTTTTCCCTAAAATCAATTTTCTTATACTATTTGATCTGTACAGGCCGCAGGTTTTGACCTCAAACATAGTTTTCTATACGTAAAAAGCCTGATGAATCGAATGGTGATGACCCCATCCACCGGAGACCACGGGAACAGGTCCATTTTGCCCCTTTTCCCCTCAATTTTCTTATACTATTTGATCTGTACAGAAAAAGGCCGCAGGTTTTGACCTCAAAATAGTGTTCATATAAAAGCCTGATGAATCGAATGGTGATGACCCCATCCACCGGAGACCACGGTAACAGGTCCATTTTGCCCCTTTTCCCCTAAAAATCAATTTTCTTATACTATTTGATCTGTACAGAAAAAGGCCGCAGGTTTTTGACCTCAAAAATAGTGTTCTATACGTAAAAAAGCCTGATAAATCGAATGGTGATGACCCCATCCACCGGAGACCACGGGAACAGGTTTTTGCCCCTTTTCCCTAAAATCAATTTTCTTATACTATTTGATCTGTACAGGAAAAATTGGTTTTTGACCTCAAAATAGTGTTCTATACGTAAAAGCCTGATGAATCGAATGGCGATGACCCCATCCACCGGAGACCACGGGAACAGGTCCTTTGCCCCTTTTCCCCTAAAATCAATTTTCTTATACTATTTGATCTGTACAGGAAAAGGCCGCAGGTTTTTGACCTCAAACATAGTGTTCTATACGTAAAGCCTGATGAATCGAATGGTGATGACCCATCCACCGGAGACCACGGGAACAGGTCCATTTTACCCCTTTTCCCCTAAAAATCAATTTTCTTATACTATTTGATCTGTACAGAAAACTTAAATTCTTAAATTCTTAAATTCTTAAATTCTTAAATTCTTAAATTCTTAAATTCTTAAATTCTTAAATTCTTAAATTCTTAAATTCTTAAATTCTAAATTCTTAAATTCTTAAATTCTTAAATTCTTAAATTCTTAAATTCTTAAATTCTTAAATTCTTAAATTCTTAAATTTAAATTCTTAAATTCTTAAATTCTTAAATTTAAATTCTTAAATTCTTAAATTCTTAAATTTTAAATTCTTAAATCTTAAATTCTTAAATTCTTAAATTCTTAATTCTTAAATTCTTAAATCTTAAATTTTAAATTCTTAAATTCTTAAATTCTTAAATTCTTAAATTTAAATTCTTAAATTCTTAAATTCTTAAATTCTTAAATTCTTAAATTCTTAAATTCTTAAATTCTTAAATTCTTAAATTCTTAAATTCTTAAATTCTTAAATCTTAAATTTAAATTCTTAAATTCTTAAATTCTTAAATTCTTAAATTCTTAAATTCTCAAATTCTTAAATTCTTAAATCTTAAATTCTTAAATTCTTAAATTTATTTTAGGCTGGTACAAATATTATTCGATTTATAAGGCTTTTTAACGTATAGAACACTATTTTGAGGTCAAAAACCTGCGGCCTTTTTCTGTACAGATCAAATAGTATAAGAAAATTGATTTTTAGGGAAAAGGGCAAAATGGACCTGTTCCCGTGGTCTCTGGTGGATGGGGTCATCACCATTCGATTCATCAGGCTTTTTACGTATAGAAAACTATTTTTGAGGTCAAAAACCTGCGGCCTTTTCTGTACAGATCAAATAGTATAAGAAAATTGATTTTTAGGAAAAGGGGCAAAATGAACCTGTTCACGTGGTCTCCGGTGGATGGGGTCATCACCATTCGATTCATCAGGCTTTTTTACGTATAGAAAACTATTTTTGAGGTCAAAAACCTGCGGCCTTTTTCTGTACAGATCAAATAGTATAAGAAAATTGATTTTTAGGGAAAAGGGGCAAAATGAACCTGTTCACGTGGTCTCCGGTGGATGGGGTCATCACCATTCGATTTATCAGGCTTTTTACGTATAGAACACTATTTTTGAGGTCAAAACCTGCGGCCTTTTCTGTACAGATCAAATAGTATAAGAAAATTGATTTTTAGGGGAAAAGGGGCAAAATGGACCTGTTCCCGTGGTCTCCGGTGGATGGGGTCATCGCCATTCGATTCATCAGGCTTTTTTACGTATAGAACACTATTTTTGAGGTCAAAAAACCTGCGGCCTTTTTATGTACAGATCAAATAGTATAAGAAAATTGATTTTTAGGGGAAAAGGGGCAAAATGGACCTGTTCCCGTGGTCTCCAGTGGATGGGGTCATCGCCATTCGATTCATCAGGCTTTTTACGTATAGAACACTATTTTTGAGGTCAAAACCTGCGGCCTTTTCTGTACAGATCAAATAGTATAAGAAAATTGATTTTTAGGGAAATTCAGACGGGGCAAAATGGACCTGTTCCCGTGGTCTCCGGTGGATGGGGTCATCGCCATTCGATTCATCAGGCTTTTTTACGTATAGAACACTATTTTTGAGGTCAAAAAACCTGCGGCCTTTTTATGTACAGATCAAATAGTATAAGAAAATTGATTTTTAGGGGAAAAGGGGCAAAATGGACCTGTTCCCGTGGTCTCCGGTGGATGGGGTCATCGCCATTCGATTCATCAGGCTTTTTTACGTATAGAACACTATTTTTGAGGTCAAAAAACCTGCGGCCTTTTTATGTACAGATCAAATAGTATAAGAAAATTGATTTTTAGGGGAAAAGGGGCAAAATGGACCTGTTCCCGTGGTCTCCGGTGGATGGGGTCATCACCATTCGATTCATCAGGCTTTTTACGTATAGAACACTATTTTGAGGTCAAAAAACCTGCGGCCTTTTCTGTACAGATCAAATAGTATAAGAAAATTGATTTTTAGGGGAAAAGGGGCAAAATGGACCTGTTCCCGTGGTCTCCGGTGGATGGGGTCATCGCCATTCGATTCATCAGGCTTTTTTACGTATAGAACACTATTTTTGGGATCTAAAAACCTGCGGCCTTTTTCTGTACAGATCAAATAGTATAAGAAAATTGATTTTTAGGGGAAAAGGGGCAAAATGGACCTGTTCCCGTGGTCTCCGGTGGATGGGGTCATCGCCATTCGATTCATCAGGCTTTTTACGTATAGAACACTATTTTGAGGTCAAAACCTGCGGCCTTTTTATGTACAGATCAAATAGTATAAGAAAATTGATTTTAGGGAAAAGGGGCAAAATGGACCTGTTCCCGTGGTCTCAGTGGATGGGGTCATCACCATTCGATTCATCAGGCTTTTACGTATAGAACACTATTTTTGAGGTCAAAAACCTGCGGCCTTTTCTGTACAGATCAAATAGTATAAGAAAATTGATTTTTAGGGGAAAAGGGGCAAAATGGACCTGTTCCCGTGGTCTCCGGTGGATGGGGTCATCGCCATTCGATTCATCAGGCTTTTTTACGTATAGAACACTATTTTTGGGATCTAAAAACCTGCGGCCTTTCTCGTAATCAATTTCATGGGATTAGCAGCGGGTTTGGCCCCACTGTGCACTGTTTAGAGCAAGCATTTTCCGAACTGGTTGCGGCCGCGACCAGCGTGTAATCGTGAGAGAAAGAGGTCCACTTCGTGAGGCTCGAAGCACGGCGACTAACAACAGTTTCACGATACATTACCAACGGCATCAGCGCAGCAGAAACACACACAAACACACGTACACACACACACACAGATACACCCAAAACATGTGAAACGACAGGTCAAACAGTGGAGAGAGAAAGTGAAAGAATGCAGTGATCCTATTTGATCTTATTTTTTATACACATACACCTACAAAGAAGCAAAGAGGATGAAGAAGGGAAGAAGCGGAGAAACACAAAGTGGGAGAGAAAAAATCACGTTGCATAGCGATACAAAGTGAGGAAGGAGAAATGGGGGAAGGAAAAGTGAATCATTGTGAAAAGTCGATATTTACACGTAATATATTATATAAAAAGAGAGAAAACAAAAACAAAAAAACATTGCAAAATAGTGCAAGTGTGGAGGAAGACGATGAAAACAAAACAGAAACATCAGCAAAGATGAGCGGCTATGGAACTCTACGAACGAAATGTGAATTGTACAGGTGCGTAAAAGTGAGAACAAATTGTGAATGGATCTATCTCTGTGTTTTTTTTCTGTTCTGTTATTTATAAAAAAAAAAAAACAATGTGGTTAGGTTGAGTGCGATCGTGGAAAAATAAAAAAAATGAGATAAAAATAAACGGGTGAGAGCCAAACTCGTTGGACATTAAAAAAAGTATTCGAAAACAGACAAAAACACACCGAAAAACAAAACTTAAAAAAGAAGCATGTGATTGTTAGAAATTGAAAAAACGCAACAAATAAGTATGTTTAGTTAAGCAGACAGCTACATTGGCATAATCCGTTTATTAAATTTATGGTCACAATTAATTTTTTCCTCAAAACTAAATTCTTTTATCAGTTTACGAGAAAATAATTTTAATTTAAAGAAAGAACTTGCAGTTTTGGTTAACTTTGTTGAATAACATAATTGGATGATTTATTTTTTCTATATCTAGGTTGGTTGCTAGGTCTATTGATTACTTTTAAATATTTAATTGTTGTGAATTTTTATCTTTTAACCTGCGAGAAGTCAAACATTCTTACAAACGGTGCACTAAATCCGTAAGCTGAAATTCCGAATAGTTAAAGAAGATGTTTATGAATTATGTTTATGAATTACAAAACCAACCCCATGCTTTACAAAGTACATTATTCAACATTCCTAGAAAGCTTGTTTGGATTCGTTTAAACTCATTTTTCCAATTCCATCGTGAAACTTCTGACTTTTCCTGTCATTTTTGAACGACGAAACGGCCTACTTTTCTCTACCAAAAATAACAGCATCGAAAGGTAATAATTTTCAATTCAAGGGCTGAAAAGTTTTACTTTTCAGCACTTAAATGGGTGCTGAAAAGACGAACTTTCGAAAACAACAAAGTTGTAAAGAAGATATTTTTAGCATGAGTTGTGCTGAAAAATTCAAGTTTTGCAACGAGATAAATACAAAAAAAAATTGTTTTTTGGCTGTCTTCTAAGAGAGTGTCCATAAAATGTCATTTCATTTTTAGATCCTTTCTACAATTATCTGAAAGTGTCCCCAAGCGACCACCAATAACCGGGTTTGGAGTGGACTGGACCTGGGTGCAGAATAGTTGTCCGCAAAGCGGCCTCAATTTAGAACTGTCAAAGCGGAACCAATTTACTGTTTGAAAAATGATGCCAAGAATTGGCAAGTATTGTAATCGATCTATAATTTATTTTGTCAGGAATAAAAAAGTCGAGGGCGTCGAGCTTTTTTATCAGCATTAAGAAAAGGGTTGAAATCGAGATTGTCTTAATTCGTTGCTAACATTTCCATAAGCGCTAAGTCTCACTCAAAACCTATTTTTTACTAATTGTTTAAGACGAATTATCAGTAACTGTGAATGACACCTGCCAAATAACATTGAATAATCTTACTCCTGTATTATCACTGCACTTTAAAGATACATATTCTCGTAATTTCCATCCCGTTGCTTTTCTGATTTACAAAATTCCCCCACTTCTGACGTAATATTTCATCACGTTGAAAACAAAGAAGGACTCTTTTAACCGCCCATCGTTTAGTTTACGAACAAAAAAAAACTCGAAGAATCATCATTTAATTTAATATCATCAGATCCAAAATGTTTCAAAACGAGTCACTTCAGCAGCAAAAAATATGTCACGCTTGAGCTTGAACAAAGCCTTCTACTTTGTTTATGTTTACAGCTGTAGTGCAGTTGTATTAGTGAGGAGCATTGGGGATCATTCTGAAATCACGTTACGCATTCTGTCTTTTCAGCACCCAGGACTGGACGAGTCAGAAATCAATGGCTTTACAGTAAATTGTCATTTCTCACAATTTCATGAAGTTTGATAACAGTCAAGTTGATCGTTATGTCAGTTATGGTCAAGGTTTGTTGCATTTTAATGGTATTAAACTCGAGCATACATTATTCTAATTCTAGATTAAATTTTTAGAAGGTCCTATCTGCATAGAAACCCATGACTCATTGGTTGTTTTGAAAATTTAGGTACTCTAGAATTTATTACACAAAATATCTAAAGGGGTTGAATCAATACATTTCAGTACACTCAAACGCCAACTGTCGTCAAAGGAACGGGGTCACTTTTAGTTTGACACCCCTTTTACACGGAGTTCACACACACTACCAAACGTTTGTTTTGATAGTGTAGTGTGCGTGAGCGCCATGTAAAAAGTGACAGTTCGTCACTTTTTAGTTTGACTTTGACCAACCAACGGGGTACAAACTAAAAAAGTGTCAAACGAAAAAGTGCCACCGGGGGTTGAGTGTAAACAGATTGATGTTGACATCAATAAATCTATCAACTTACAACAAAAGCTGAAAAAAGGAAATAAAAGGCTAATAATTAGAAAATCCGGCATACCGTGAGTTTTTAGAGCATTGAAACGCTGTGGCAGTTTTGACAGATCGAGCTGGTGTGAAAACAACGACAGATCTCGGCCCACACCGGTTATACCAGGAACTGGCCAACAAGACTCCAAAGTGGTTCTGTCAATCGTGGATTTCTGGATTAACGTCGACTAGGAAAATATACCCCTTCTCGGTCTATTTCTATGATCGGCTTATCAGAATTTTGATTATGCTATCATAAAGCGATTTTGACTAAATCTGTCAACTTACAACTTGTAAGGTGACCGAGGTTTGACAGTATTAGACTACGACAAACGAACAAAAAAACTCGCAAACAATCTTTTTGACAGTTTTCCCGTCATCTTTGTTTGCCTGCATTTCTTTGCAGAAACGTCAGCCGGCATACATTTGGCTTTGTTTGCAAGCTGTCAAACACGAAAACGTGCGAGTTTGCTTGTTTGTTTGTTTTAGTCTAATACGACTGCAAAAGTGACGAAAATAGGTCGAATAGCTCAGAGTGGATGGATAATTTTCCCCAATCATAAGCGAAATTTTGTCTTTGGTGAAATGGACTATTCGTGAACAACAGTAAAAGATCAGCTGTTCTGACGTTTCAGAACCGTTAGGTCACAAGACCCTGTCATTTAAATTTATATGGAACGACCTGATCGGTTGAAATGTAAAGGTCGTCAAATTTGGGGTCTAAAAATTACTATTGTTTTTATTTTAGCAGGTGAAGGAAAGAAAATATCCTTAGCATGTGATTGCAACCATAAGGTCAAGATATGGACAGTTGTGCTAGACGTAAATGTCAAATTAACTAAGAAAATATAAGTTCGTACTGACTGAAATCCTAAGCAACACCATAACTGCAAGTATTATTTTTAATAAATTTATTTTGATAATCGAAAATATAATCTTTCCAAAAACACAAATTCTGGCTGCTGCTTCGAAGAAGAAATCACCCATACCTTTCGCTGATTTGGTTTCAAAAACACATTCACACTGATTTACACATCAACATACAACATACACAGAGCGAGGTCGAGCGAGATTTAAATAAAAATCATGCTATCGCGACGTAGAGATGAACCGAAACCCCTACAATTAAGAGGTACGAAACACACGTAAAAGTTAAAAAAAAAAAAACACAATACTATTATTTCGCTTTAAGAAAGGTAAAATGTAAACTGAGAAAATTGTTTGTGATGTTATTTTTTATTGCCTATACATTTTTTTTTAATTATTTAGAGCGAAAAAGGTCCATTTTGAGCGCGTCTTTATTCCTGATTATTATATTCTGTAATAATACTATTTTGCGCCTAGCTTAGTGGGTAAGAGACTGCGAGAAAAGGTGTTACTTGGCTTAAGTGTCGAAAGATAAAGAACGATTACTTACCTCTTGTTTCTCAGAACAGCAAAGTCGATGATCGAGTTTTTCCGATCATTTTTTTTTCTGGTTTTCATTTTCGATTTACAACTCAGCAAAATTCCGGCCACAAATTACACGTACTAAAAACCATTTTGCGAACTTTCTCCATGCATTTCGGTTCCAATTTTGTTACTTTTACTCTATTTAGAAGAAGAATACAATGGAAGTATGAGCTTCTTTTTAATCGGTAACAAATGTGTAGTTGCTATCAAGCATATAACATGTTAGTGGAAAATTTTAAAAAAGGAAGGAAAAAGTAGTGTTAAACAATCTCGCTAACTAGTGAAGAAGAAGAAAGTGTGGTGGGAGAAAGTAGTGGAAGGACACACACACGTGGAACAGAACGCAACATAGATGTATATGAAACTTTATTGTATTACACACAGACAGGGAAGCAAAGGAGGGATTACATATTTCTACAAGAGATAGAGAGAAGAACACTCAAACGAAAGAGAAAAGGGCAATGTTTTGAGAACCGAGCGCAACAGAAATACAACAAAAACAAATTCATATTCTTCCTGGAGCAAAAAGAAAGCGAAAGAGAGCAAAATGAGTTGAAGAAAGAAAGAAGGAAAAAAAAGAGAAATGGCGAAAGACTTTTTACTGTGACAAATAATATTTAAAAACAGAGAGGAAGGGAGCAGAGGTAAAACAAAGGAAAATACTAAATGAAAAAAATACACTTATAGGAAAGAGATATATTTGTAATAAAATGGAAAAACAAAAAGCACAAAAAAATTACGTAAAACACACACACTCAAACAAATTTACCAGGGATTCGATTTGTTGATTTGAGCAGTTCTCTTTTTTGTTACAACTGGCAACTCTATTGCATATCTTACACAAGAGCAACTAAAAACGTGATCCTATTTCTCATTCGATGGTAAATCTGGCATGCTGGTAGTGAAATTCTCAACACCCTTTCAGCTCAACTCGGATTAGTTGGTACTGATGATTTTGTTTTTTACTGTTTCTTCAGAATACTTTAACACAGATGTACTATTTTTTTTAACAAATCGTTTATTTTTACAGCTTATTCCATAGATTTTGTGCAAATGCTAATAGTTTAAACCAAAAGTTTGAAGAGAATTTTCGCCGAAACTAAAATTAACAGATCCGACTCCAAAAATCTCATTTTTGTAACTCTTTAAATCAATCTTCCTCGCGAAGGTGAAATTGATCTCACTTGCAATCAACCATCAAAAAAAAGCATTGGCAAATCATCATCAACGTTTTCGCGCTAAAATTCTCTTCCAGCCGAACCTCTGCCACCATCAAAACAAAATCGCATGATTATTTTGTAATGCAACCATCAACCAAACTCACAACTGCAAGAAAAAAGAAGAAAAACTGCGGAAAAGGAAACCATCAACAAATCAACTGATTAAGAGAAGTAAGGTGAGAAGGACAGAGAGTGTGGACTCTATACGGATGAAATTATTGTATAGGAAAAAATGTGCTGAAAAGTGCACGAGAAAATTGCAAGAAAAAAGTTATAAAATTTAAAATGTCAAATGCCTCGAGCAGCTTGCGAAGGAATTTGAGGAACAAAAAAACTAATAAAAGAGAGAAAAAATATGTTTCATAAAAAACTGGTTGTGTTTGATGATTGATCCGAAATTCAAAACTATCTATACTGCCCACAATGTTTAATATATATTTTCATCTTGTTAATATTTATTACCCTGCTCGACATTTTTTGAGTTGATGTCTTCATTTTCGTCAAGTCGCTCCAATCGATATAACTTTAAGTGGAACCCCTGCCTATAAATGTTTTTTTAAATTTCGTTTAAGGAATAAGGCAACCATGCGCACCCTTGTTTATCTATGGAGGTAGCAAAAAATAAGTGGATGCGCATGATTTCTTAACGTGATTCCTGTAACTTTTGACCCTTAAGTCCAAATTGACTTGTCAAAAAAATTTAAAAAAATGTGTGTTTTCTAGAGCTCTAAAAGCCTCCCCGAACATCACTATTCTTTAAAACTTTACCCTGAATTGCTACGTTCGAAAACCGATTTTTGAAGGTTTACTCAGATGCTTTCTCTAAATTTGGTCATAGAAGGCGTAGATTACGAGATACAATTTTGGTGTTTTCGACAAAGTTGCGTGGATTGGCAAGTCCAACAACTTTCTACATGACAAAAAATCATGAAAAGTTACATTTTCAAAATAATTCTGATCGTAAACCACCCTAATTTTCAACCAAACCAAAAGTTGCCCCTTTCCATTTGCAACAACGCTTCGGAAGACACCAATGCTCCAAAACTTCACAATTTTTCGGAAAATCAATTTTCCACTTAATTTTGCGATCTCGACCATTGTGTATTGAAAGGGTGGATTTTGTTATTTTGAATAAAGTGACTACCGTCAGTGGGGGTGACTGTGGGTCAAAAAATGATATACATTTCGCAAATTTCTAAATAATAAAAATCAATCAAATGATACCGATACACTTTTAGCGTAAGATTGTTCTTAGATAGCTTATCAATATTTTCTCAAAATAGGACCAAATTGATGAAGTCTACTTTAAATGCCAATCGTTTGAAAATTGAACCAATCTCACCCTTTAAAGGGGGTAACATTGGATCAAATGAAACTAAAATGATAGTCAAACACACAGATAGGGTAAACACAAGTCATCCAACAGTGTTATTTGTTCTGGGTAATCGTATTGACACGCTACAATGTTGTTATCAGAAATTTTTGAACTTGTAGGTAAATACTTTTCGAGCAAGTTAACATATATTTCAGGAAGGTTGATTTTTTGTGAGGTCAATTTTGACCAAAATTGTACCTCATCTTTAGCCATCTGTTAAAATGTTAGGCTTTGTTCTAGAAACGAGTTTTTTTTAGCAAAGTTTACTTAAGAAAATCCTTAAAAAATCAGTTTGACTCATTCTCACTCCGCAAACTCTATGATACTCTCACTGGTTGTATCCAGATTTTCAAGCGAAGATGGCGTTACGAATGCTGCAGCCCTGAAATATCAAAATAGGGCAGTGGTACTGTTGCCGCGGAAATTGCCGATGTGCTTACGAACTCGAAGATCTTAGCGAAGGGTTAGGCGATGGTGTGCGGTCTATATCTAGGTGAGCGATAGCGAATAAGAAGAGTTAACGCACAAGATTAGTAGGCGAGTAATTTGATATTCGGTTTAATCTCAGTTAAAGCAGACTTATTCTGAGATGTCCAATCAGGATAGTGCGTTTGAATTGTAGAAAAGTCAGTGAAAAGAATTCATGAGTAAGTTGGTGGGTGTAAACCGAAGGAGGAAAAATTAAAAATTACTTGTTACAGTTTCCGCAACGCAACAAATTGCTGCTCTAAGTTGTGAATGAAGTTGGGTTAGGAAACCTATTTCGTGAGTAAAATTATATCTAGTTTAGCCAAATTACTAATGTTTAAAAATTAATTAATTAAATTAAGATCACTAAAATGAGCAATGTTTCTTGTTCGCTAAAAAAACGGCAAATCCAACCCTCCCCCAACGTCAACAGGTACCAACATCATAAAAATGTGCCATGGCATGACAGTCACACTTTTATCTAATGATCAGTTCTCTACGAAACCGGTCATTTTTAAATTTTAATTTTTGTATTTTTTAATCCGACTGAAACATTTCTGATGTCTTCGGTATTCCCAAAGAAGCCATTTTCCATCATTAGTCTGTCAATATAATTTTCCGTTTAAATTTGGCAGCTGTCCATAAAAAAAGATACCGTAAAACGGGGTGACTTTGATAGGTTTGCAATTTTTCCGCAAAATAAAGAGTACAATTAAAATACGTACGGAATGCTTTAGAATCATACTGACCGTTGCAGAGAAGTGTTCAAAGTACATCAAAAAGAACTTTTCATAAAATTTTTAAAAGTTTAAAAAGTTAGTTTACCATAGTTAAGAAAATGTTGATGAAAGTCATTATTTTAAGCTTCTCAAAGTGTCATAATTTTCTCAATGAACATGATTTTGAATCGGAAAGCGGAATGGATTCTCGGATTCTTTGAAAAATTTTCCACTAGAAGAAAGTTAAATAAGTTTGTAAATAACAAATAATATGTGTTTTTGAAAAATTATTTAAAAAAAATCTCCAGATTTATAGGCATTTTCAGTAGAACAAATTTTATACAAAATGAGAAAACATGTGATTCGTGCTTCGAATTCAGTATAAAATGCAATATAAATCGATAATTTTATAAACAAAACTAGTTTTAACAAATTATAGACAAAATTCCGACTTTTTAACAATTTTACCTAAAATTTATGTATATTTTGTTACAAAGCTTATAAACTTAGTTAACTAATCATAAACATTGATTTTTTTCTTAAAAATATATCAGCTACTTTAGTGATGGTACATCTAACGTACAAATAAAGTTTGAACATCTTAAATATGATTTCAACAAGAAAAACTATGACTATCAAAGTCACCCCGGAATTTAAACTAAGAATTTTTAACGTAACTGGGTAATTCTCCGCCAACTCACACAGCAGTTGCCCCGACCCCTCTTCGATTTTCGTGAAACTTTGTCCTAAGGGGTAACTTTTGTCCCTGATCACGAATCCGAGGTCCGTTTTTGATATCTCGTGACGGAGGGCGGTACGACCTTCCATTTTGAACATGTGAAAAAAGATGTTTTTCAATAATTTGCAGCCTGAAACGGTGATGAGATAGAAATTTGATGTCAAAGGGACTTTTGTGTAAAATTAGACGCCCGATTTGATGGCGTACTCAGAATTCCGAATAAACGTATTTTTCATCGAAAAAAACACTAAAAAAGTTTTAAAAATTCTCCCATTTTCCGTTACTCGACTGTAAAAAATTTTGGAACATGTCATTTTATGGGAAATTTAATGTACTTTTCGAATCTACATTGTCCCAGAAGGGTCATTTTTTCATTTAGAACAAAATGTTTCATTTTAAAATTTCGTGTTTTTTCTAACTTTGCAAGGTTATTTTTTAGAGTGTAACAATGTTCTACAAAGTTGTAGAGCAGACAATTACAAAAATTTTAATATACAGACATAAGGGGTTTGCTTATAAACATCACGAGTTATCGCGATTTTACGAAAAAAAGTTTTGAAAAAGTTGGTCGTCATCGATCATGGCCATTCATGGTCAACCCGCGACAGACACGGACGACGAAACAAAGAGAAACGCAAAAAGTAACTTTTTCAAAACTTTTTTTTCGTAAAATCGCGATAACTCGTGATGTTTATAAGCAAACCCCTTATGTCTATATATCAAAATTTTTGTAATTGTCTGCTCTACAACTTGTTTACACTCTAATTGTTACACTCTAAAAAATAACCTTGCAAAGTTAGAAAAAAACACGAAACTTTAAAATGAAAAATTTTGTTCTAAATGAAAAAAAGACCCTTCTGGGACAATGTAGATTCGAAAAGTACATTAAATTTCCCATAAAATGACATGTTCCAATTTTTTTTTTTTACAGTCGAGTAACGGAAAATGGGAGAATTTTTAAAACTTTTTTAGTGTTTTTTTTTCGATAAAAAATACGTTTATTCAGAATTCTGAGTACGCCATCAAATCGGGCGTCTAATTTTACATAAAAGTCCCTTTGACTCCAAATTTCTATCTCATCACCGTTTCAGGCTGCAAATTGTTGAAAAACACCTCTTTTATCGCATGTTCAAAAATGGAAGGGGTCGTACCGCCCCTCCGTCACGAGATATCAAAAAACGGACCTCGGTTTCGTGATCAAGGACAAAAGTTACCCCTTAGGACAAAGTTTCACGAAAATCGAAGAGGGGTCGGGGCAACTTTTCCCGATTGCGTGTGAGTTGGTAGAGAATTACCCAACTCTTTTTCTAAACACTATTGAAACAACTTTTTTTCCAAAATAGTGCATGGACTTTGTGTGGCCTACCCCAGTACATGTTTTAAAAATAATAATCTTGAGAAAAACCTTACCTGTTGGAAAATATTCCAAAAACAAATTGAAATCCTATCAATGTCACCCCGGTTTACGGTATATGAACATTAAAAAAAATTTTTTTTGAAGGAATTTTTTGATCGATTTGGTGTCGTCGGCAAAGTTGTAGGTATGGATAAGGACTACACTGAAAAACGTTACTTAATCCACCCTAAGGGAGTTGGTGCCTTCCTCACATTTAGATCCGGACAACGTTCTCATCAAAATATGTGAGATCCGGCCTCTAAAAAGTTCATAAATAACACTTAAGTGCTTATAACTTTTGATAGGGTTGTCAGATTTGCAATCTATTGAACTCGTTGGATTGGTCTTTTGATTACCTATCCAACGACAAGTCGCATGATAGATCCGGACAACGTTTTCATCGAAATTTATTAGATCCGGCCTCTAAAAAGTTCATAAATAACTATTAAGTGCTTATAACTTTTGATAGGGTCATCAGATCTTCAATCTTTTGAACTTGTAAGAAAGGTCTTATGAATACCTTTCTACAAATGTGTAACATGACGAGGTTTCTTACAAAAACCACCCTCTTTACAATCTTCCGGACTTTCGTTAAAATCGTTTTTAGCATAACTTTTGAAGTACTGAACTAAACGTTATAACTTTCAATAGCGACTTATGGGACCCCAAGACGGATCAAATGAGACTAAAATGGTCCAAATCGGTTCAGCCAGTGCAGAAATAATCCAGTGCAAATTTTTTGATCAACATCCCACCACCCACACAGACATTTGCTCAGAATTTGATTCTGAGTCGATATGTATATTGTATACATGAATGTGGGTCTAGGAGGTCAAATTAAGAATTTCGTATTTCGAGTGATTTTATAGCCTTTCCTCAGTAAGGAGAGGAAGGCAGAAATGATACACGGTAAAACAAAATTTGGTGATTTTTAATTCCACTTTTTGTCACTATAACTTGATTTGCAAAAAATCGCTATTTTTATTTTTTTATTTTCTGATATGTTTTAGGGTACATCAAATTCCAACTTTTCAGAAATTTCCAGAACGGGCAAAAAATCATTGACCGAGTTTTGATTTTTTGAAAAAATCTGTTTTTTTATTTCAAAAAATCGAAACAATGGTCGCTGCACAAAATGGCGTTTTTAACTCAATTTGGCCCAAAATGCACGTACGACAAGTTAGCACGATGGCGACGAAATGTTTGATGCCATTTTAACTTACCTTTCCCGTTTATGTCATTGTTTATGTCATCGTTTATGTCATTCATCATAGTTGAAACAACACAGCACACCTGACACCATTTAAATTGATTTTTATTGCATGTCATCGCTAGGGTCAGTTCAATTGACGCCTTGTTTTTTATGACTTCCGGGCCACAATTGGGCTGTTGGGCTGGGACCAATTCAAACGTCGTTTCGAAGCGCAAACAAATCATTAAAACGAAACGCACTCATTAAGGTTATTGCATTTTATTTATCATTCCGACGGTTTGTGTGTACATTGCATTTAAATTTTTATTCGCTTATAACTTATGCAGGTTGATGTGATTTTCATTCGGTCAAAAATTAACGAATTCCTCTGCTTTATAGTAGTGAGTGTGTGTGTAATCTATATATTGTTTTTTAAAAATAATTAAAATTTGCGCACCTCCCATTAGTAAGAGGGCGCCGCTGTGCTATCTGCTTTATTTTTCACGAATTCAAAAGTTAACGAGGAGGATTCGGTAATTAAAAATATGATAGGGAAGAGGTGGCAAATTGCCAACTATGAATTACAACACTGATTTTTATTGACGATTGTTGGAATGACTTTTATTGCTAGGACGGAATCTTTTACGACTATAATTCGATCTTAACTCTAGTAAAATAAATGTTCGCTTTTGAGAGAAAGATTTTACCTAACAGTGCATTTCTTTTACGCGTACTCGAAAAGCAAGTACTGAACATTGGATGGAATCAGTTTCGATTAAAAGATCTCTTAAATTTAGTATTAGATTGAGGTTTTTTTTTTGGGAAGGGAAAAGGAAGCTGTTTGCCCAGCCGGAAATGAAGTAACAAACTTTTTCCTACTCTTTGCTTCCTAATTTCGATTTAGTCTCTGGCAAAAGCAGAAGGTTGAGGAGGTTACTTTTTTGTGGCTCTCTTAAAAATCTGTGGACAAGACGAGGGTAAAACGAAAAAAAGGACTGAAATTGATGAGAGAAGAGAAACTGATTGAGACTCTTTGATTGCGGAGGATGGCGGGAAACATCCGGTTTGGGCGAACCCTTCGAGATTATCGCGATGAGTTTTTTTTGTGTGCTTTTGAGGCTGTCTGCAGTTCATTTCTTAGTACGAAGAGCTTGTCGAGGGACTGTGTTTGGAATGTGTTAAAAGTTGAGTTGGAAAAGATACGAATCTGCTACAAACTAAGTGAGAAGAAGTTACTAAATTTTAAGACATTTGGCTTTGAATCCGTCGTCCTCTTCTTGTAAAAATATTTATATAAAAAAAAATCTTGTACAAAAACAAACCATAAAAATCTCCCCTTCAAGCATAGCTAACCTTCTGGTCGTAGGTTTGGTCCCGCATGTCCTGATCGTCCGGCAGGGCATGGTGGCGCAAACCGACCCGGCCGCCACACCTCAGAATCAAGATGATGACCAGCACGATCAACATGGCGAGCATGGCCACGGCCGGATACAGCACAATGAAGGCCATTTTTTGGAAAACTCCGGTTTAGCTTCTAGATGTCACTTTCGCGCTTGTGAAGCTCGACGTACTCCTCCGGATAACCTCCGCTGCGGCCACCACTAGATCCGTACGGTGGCTGGGGGTAGTACTGTTGTTGAGGACGGTGGTGCGAGACGGTGTACTCTACCGGACGCTCGATGTCGGGCTGGAAGGAAAAAATGGAACGTTGTATAAGGGTATTGTTAGTTGAGCAAAAATCTATTTTATTAAATAATTAAGATTGGAAGTACATGAATTATGAGAAAATTGAATTCATGAGCAATTCTCTACCAAAACCAGAAATGGATTTTATTTGATTTTTTTATTTGGCTCAAACTTCGTGGGGGCCTTCTCTATGACCAAATAAGCTATTTTGTGTCATTGGTTCACACATACAAGTCTCCAAACAATTTTGGCTGCTGTCCATACGAAAATGGTACGTAAATATTTAAACAGCTGTAACTTTTGAGTGATTTTTTGATCAATTTGGTGTCTTCGGCAAAGTTGTAGGAATTGTTGAGGACTATTGAGAAAAAATAGGTACACGGAAAAAAAATTGCAGATTTTTCAATCATTTTTTTTTTTTTTCACTGGATTTCAATTGCCCAAAATACGTATTTTTTTTTATTTTCGAGATTTTTTTACATGGTTTAGGGGGTAAAAATCCTCCTGAGCCATAGAGAAACATGATCAAAAAATCTGTCGCTGAGTTATGAATTTTTGAAAAAATAGTGATTTTTGGAAAAAAAAATCAAAATATCATGCAAAAACAAATTTAACGTATTTTTTAAATGTAAAATGGAATTTTCAATCGAAAAATACTCAACGGATTTTTTGATAAATGGCTCTGTTTTCAAGAAAAGTTTGATTTTAGCGAAATATTTGCAGTTTTTCGATTTTTAAAAATAGTGACCATGAGTGACCATTTCTAAAAATATTTTGTTTTAAGTTCAGAAAAATTTGCTATAAAATTGTCTACGAGACATTGAAGATTGGACCTCGGCTTGCTGAGATAGAACCGCTTTAAGAAAAAGAAACAGGAAAATTGAAGTTTTCTAAGTCTCACCCAAACAACCCACCATTTTCTAATGTCGATATCTCAGCAACTAAAGGTCCGATTTTCAATGTTAAAACATAAAACATTCGTGAAATTTTCCGGAAAAAAAATGAAATTTTTTAAATTAAGACTAACATTTTAAAAGGGCCAAACATTGAATATTACGCCTATTTCAAATGCTAGTCTTCCCAATGACCAAAAAAGCCATTTTGTGTCATTGGTTCACCCATACAACTGTAAATTTGGCAGCTGTCCATTAAAGTGCCCAGAATATGGGACTTTTTTTCAAAACCTCGCTCCACTTGCTGAATATTGTTCCTTGTCCTATTTTAGGACTCTGGGCCAAATATGAGCAAAATCGGTCATCATTTACCAATTGATACTCGGAGGGGAAGTTTGTATGGGAAAAATCGAAAAAAAAGTATGGAGATCCCAAGTTTCTTACGGTTTGGTCTACACTGTGCGTTTCTTCCATACAAATATTCCCAAAAGTGAGATTCTTTTTGAAAATTTAATGCTCTACAACTTTGTAGAACATACCAAAACTGTAAAACCCGATCCTGAAAAGTTATTAGCGATTGAAAAAAGTCATTTTTGTACGAAAACATTTTTTTTTCACCAACTTTAGGCTCGGGTATCAATGGGTTAATCTCATCCAATGTCGCTCAAAATTTACACAGATGCTTAAAATAACCCAAAAAACCGTTTTCCGCTTGTGGAGCAGGGGGTAATTTTTTCTGGGCACCCTACAGTACACCCATACAATTCAGCCAAGTTTGAGCCGGCCTACTACGCATATTCAGATGTTTTTTTTTCACCTTGTTTATATTGTACGATCAGTTCCTAGCTGGACTCGGTCGCTGGAAACGACCGGCGACTCAACGACCGACGAAATAGGCGGCGGGCCAGATGCGGGCATAAAAATGTCAAAATCGCTTCTCCCATTACTTCGTCTCACCATCCAGCTGCAGCTTTGTTGACAAACAAACGGAGCACGCGGTCGCATGATGGCGGCATCGAGCCAGAATTAGGGGTGATCATGTGATTAAAAATGAAAGTTTTTTCAAGAAAAATAATATTTTTCCGACCCAATAAAAAAATTGCGAGCATGTTCAAACAATTATTCCTGATGTCGGAGAAGTGATAAAAAAGCAGAATTTTAATCCATAATTTTTTCTACAAATTGAATTTTTTCACTCCAACTGGGAACCCCTAGGTCTATCCACGACCGTTTCCAATGACCGTGAGAAGATGCCAGAAAATCCAGCTACGAGCTTAATCCACAATAGCAAAGTTCAAAACATATTAAAGTCCTCTGAATTCATTGAAACAAAGTGTTCAAATCTGGATTTTTTTAAAAGGTCCAATAAACCAAAGGAGAATGGGCGAATTTGGTCCAAGGATGTACACGAACGGGACCAACTTTTTTCGAAAGATCTCGCCGAGACATGAAAAAAAGTCTTCTGGACCAACTCTCTAAACCCCGGGGTTCAAAAGTTACATGCTGTTAAAGTTTGTGCATTTTGAGTAAAAATATACAAAAAATCGGATTTTTGCTATTTCTAAAATCATTTATAAAATCTCTGTTTCATTATGGATTTCGATTTTCTTGGCTTCATTCGACGCGTATCAGCAAAAACTATGAATTCTGATATATCTTAGCATGATTGAAACATGATTTCACTTGTTTTTATCCGTTTGAACCGTTTGTGCAAGAGTTGTTACAGTGACCCAAATATCTTAACTCCAGGGAGTCCTAGGATGACCAAAGACATCTCAACACATTAAGAAACCAGTCTACCATACTGACTGAAGCTATGCGGGTATGTTCCGGGGTCAAAAACCGTCGACCTCTTGGTTGTTACGGCTGTAGCTCCACAGATCATAACTCCAGGAGTCCTTGGATAACCCAGGACATCCTAACATATTAGCAAAGCAGTCTACCACACTCACTGAAGCTATGCGGGTATGTTCCGTTGTCAAAACCGGTCGACATTTTGCTCGTTACGGTAGTATACCCACAGATCTTAACTCCAGGGAGTCCTAGGAGAACCCAGGACACTCCAACACATCAGCATAGTAGTCTACCATACTCACTGAAGCCATGAGGGTATGATCAGTGGTCAAAACCGCCGACATCTTGCTTGTTACGGCGATAGACTCGCCGGTCTTAACTCCAAGAAGTTCTCGGATGACTCAGACCATCCCAATAAGTTGTTACAACATTGCACTGAAGCCTTCCATACTCACTGAAGCAGTCTGGGTAGGATCCGGTTTCAATACCTTGAAGTTTCGACTTTTTTCTATGGGATGCCTCTTGTACAAAAGGTTCAAACGTATAAAAACAAGAGAAATCATGTTTCAATCATGCTAAGACATATTAGAACTCATAGTTTTTGCTGATACGCGTCGAATGAAGTCAAGATGAGCAAAATCCATAATAAAATGGAGATTTTATAAATGATTTTAGAATTAGCAAAAATAAGATTTTTTGTACATTTTTACCCAAAATGCTCAAACTTCAACAACATGTAACTTTTGAACCCCGGGGTTTAGAGAGTTGGTCCGGAAGACTTTTTTCATGTCTCGGCGAGATCTTTCGAAAAAAGTTGGTCCCGTTCGTGTACATCCTTGGACCAGCTCTCATACAAATTTGCCCATTCTCCTTTCCAGTTTTTGCGTTTTGGGTGTTTTTGAAACCGCCTTGAGCCAGGGGTATTAAAAAACACCCAAAAAGCATAAACTGAAAATTTGGTTTATTGGACCTTTAAAAAAAAAACTCCAGAAATTCTCCCACATTGATTCCAAAACCCAGACAACCCACGCAGTTTCGCTCTTCCTCCGCCCAAAATGATACATTTTTAATGGCTGATGGACAGATCAATTTTGTTGACCTCGCGGCTGCTACCGCCGCCGCCATCACCATCACGAAAGGCCACCACCAGCCGGGGGTGGAATTTTGTCAAAACACATCCTGTTTTGGTCGGATCCTCAGTCAAACGCACGCAAATTGCGGTCGCATCCCGACAGAGGATAGAAATTATCGCTTGGCAATCAATTTTGGCACTCTTCCGGGAAGGGCTCGCGGGTTTTCGTGGGAATTTTTAGGATATTGTTTTGATGTACCAGTGAGTTTACGTTATTTATTAAATGTTTATTATTATGATTTTCTCATACAGTTCCAACTCGATTATCCAAAGGCCTCAAAAAATCTAATTGGGCTATCGAATCAAGGTTTGTTTGTGTTGTTGTCTTATTTAGGTTGTTGAGGTCAAATATGATCCCAATAATGCTCTAAAGAGATTTAGAAATTCTTAAATCAAGATGGCGGCCAAAATGGCAGTGAAGACAAATTGTGAAAATGGTCTTTTCAATAAAAAGACAATCAACCACTCAAATTTGACTAAAATGGAATCAAACAGTTCGAATTTTAAGTTAAAGTGAGAAAAAAAATATCATGATTCGATTACCCGAAGTCCCTAAGTAACCTTCGGATAATCGAACTTCATACCAACCAAAATTAAACTAGAACTCAACCATCCTTTTAAATTAATCATTCGTCGAAATTAGAGATGGGCTTTTTTGAGCGAACCGTTCTTATGAACCGGCTCAAGCTAAAGAACGAATGAGCGACCGCTCAGAAAAAATGAGCGGCGGTTCATTTTGTGAACCGGTTCTTTTCAAAGAACCGTCAAATCAAAGAGCGAGTCGAAGAACGAACCGAACGAGAGCGAATGAGCGAGAGCGAATGAACGGAAAGAACGAACGGACTCCGTTCAACGGAGCGCTTGATTAGCGTCGCTCGCGCCGTCGTCGACGTCGTCGAACGGCCTCGTTTTCGCTCACTCTTTCGTTATTTCGCTCTCGCTCATTCGCTCTCGTTCGGTTCGTTCTTCCACGCGCTGGTGGTGACGGTGCTGTGGAGAAAGAGGGAAACTAGGTTCTCACCGGTCGCCTCATGTTCCAACTTCCAACATCATGGCGCACTTTATGCTTGTTGCTAGCCTGTCGGGGCGCCTGTGATTTTGAATCAGCTGATTGTCGCCAGATGTTGCATGATCTCATTATGAAAATATCGATAGATTTCTCAAAGTTGTTACACGCATTCGAACATGCTAGTTTGCGGGTTTAATCCATGTATTGAACCGTTTATGATTTTAAATGTAATTTACCACAGCACATCACACAAACTTGGTACTCTTTTGTGGTAATTGATCAATAGTTTTCTTAAGGCATTTTTTCAGATCTTCTTTTTGACGAATGTTTTGATCATTCATTTGCTGTCATGAATAAAAGTTGTTCTTATTAAACAAAAACTGCATTTCGAGACTATTTTATCAAGTGCAGCAAAACGCTACCTCAAATATGCCTGTTACTGAACAACAAATTAAATCTTTTGTTTCACAAAATATGGGAAAATAATTATCAAAACGATAATTCAGCTTACTTTCGTTACTTTTAACAATTGAAAGCAATAATTTGGTTGAAAATATTCACTTCTGAAGAAAACTCAAGTTTGTTTACCTCTCTATGAAAAAAGTTTTCAATATTTGTTGATTTCAGAGATCAATGTTTATATTTGAAATGTTTTCCAAAAAAAGGATAAAGCAAATCGACGATTTTCTATGTTTTATGGACGATCTCCAATCTGTTTTGAATAAGTGCGATGAAAACATATATTTTTGAAATATCAATCAACAAAAATCATACGAAGTGTGACACTCATGGACACTCCATTGGTCGTTTGAAAAAAAAATCTAAATATCTTGAGCAGATGCTTCAGTTCATTCCAGTCTATTTTCTGACTTTGAGCGAAATGAGCGGATGAGCCGTTCAAAAGAGCCGCTCATTTAAATGAGCGAACGAAAATGAGCGGCTCACAGAAATGAGCGGTTTTGCCCACCACTAGTCGAAATCATATTTAATCAGGGTTAATCCCTCTGAATTCAATTCATGATCCAGGGGGACCAATATTCCAAGAACCACAACCCTCACCCCGACGAAAACCAATAATTGCACTTCTGTGTCTGCATGGGATTTACGCAGGTTGCGTTCCGACGGAACCGGAAAGCACACACGGAGAACGGACAATATTTGCATTCTGTCCCCGGCGTTCGAAATTGTGGGCGAATATGTGGAGGACCACGTGGGAGCCAGGGTGAAGCTTGAACCATCATCATGAAATATTCGTAATAAGTTCGCTTTCATCCGTCCGCATCGCTTGATTGTTGGAATGGAGAGCACTTGGTCAGAATGCTCTGCAATCAGTATCAGCAGTCATTGCTTTATTTGCAGTGGCCTGAGTAGGAGTATGAACGGAGATTACAAACACATGAAATTTGACGCAATATTTTCTAACAAAAAAAAATATTGTTTCAACATTCAACTGAAAGTTAAACATTTACTGACGGGCATCCATCATATTCGGAAAAGAAACTTTATTATCATCTTATTTAAATCCTTCTTAGAACTTTTATATATTTATTCTTACGATAAAAAAAGAAGCTACAATTGCAAACAAAATAAATGACCCAAATGTCTAAACATGTCATAGAAAGGAGGAAATTCGTACATTTATGAATCAAAGCATACCATGACTGAGCATATGTTTATCACAGACAAACAGACGTAAATCTCTTTTTAATTCCATCAATCAGGAATATAACGGCTGATATGAATTTAAACTTAGTTCTCGGATTATCCACCAGAATAGGATGGCGCTGCAATCAAGGCACACTTTCAAATGACGTTTAAGCTAGCGCGCCAAAAGTTTCAGGTAGCGCGCCAAAAGTTTTGTTTTTTTTTCTGCTGCTACTTGAGTGTGAGGATGGACCAGTTTGGAGAAGATTGATCGGTGGAATTTTTGGATACGGACCCGCCTCCGGGTGTGGATTCCGCTGAATGGTCTGTTGAGCATTTAGATAATCCTCAATCCTTCCCGGCCGAACCGTTAGAAGAAGAGACGCCGGATTGGTTTGAAAGTTTTATCACAAAACACGAGCTACAGGATGAAGATATGCCGGATGCGAACTGCGGAAGTCTACTGCTAGACCGACACGAGCCACTGGACGAAGAAATGCCGGAAGCTACGAGTAACGATTCCGGTGTTCCGAACATCGGAAGATTCTTAGGCAATTCCAACAACGAGACGCCGTCCCATTCAGCTGATTTTGTTATTTCATCCGTCGGCGTTGGTAAATTTCAACTAGATCTTGAATGAATGCAATTAGAAACTGAATTTGGTCTGCATTATTGATGGTGTACCCCAACTTGACCAGGTGAATGGGTTAGGCAATGCAGTGTCCACCGGAATCGCCTCGCCAACCTCGAGCACGCAAGAGACCGCGAGAATCTTGACTCCGTCGTGGTTCTCAAATCCGGCCTTCGTGAATGACGCGGTGTCCAGCGATGGCAGTTGCGCGACCCGGCCGACTTCGAGGACGCAAGAGACCGCGAGAATCTTTACTCCGTCGTGGTCCTCAAATCCGGCCTTCGTGAATGACGCGGTATCCAGCGATGGCAATTGCGCGGCCCGGCCGACTTCGAGCACGCAAGAGACCGTGATAATCTTAACTCCGTCGTGGTCCTCAAATCCGGCCGTCATGAATGATGCTGTGTCCAGCGATGGCGATTGCGCTTACCACAATTTCAGCAACTCGGTATTGACAACCCGGCCGACCTCGAGAATGTTGACTCCGTCGTGGCCCTCAAATCCGTCCCTCATGGATGAACCGGTGTCCAGCGATGGCAATTGCGCGACCCGGCCGACTTCGAGCACGAGTCTACTAAACAGCGTTTGCCCTCCTAAATTGCTTGCCGAGAAGGTAGCTTAACCTCACGCCAAGAAATTTATTATTTAAACTCATGGCCGATTTGTGGGCATTGTTCACAAACAGCGCAGTAATACCCAAACCACCCTCAAACTGGTGCATCTTTCCCAAGGCTGTATATCATAGGTACTCGCGATCTTGCTTTGCATTAGTGTGAGTGCATGACTCCGTGCCACTAAAACCAAAACAATAACAAACGAACAATGGACCGTGCCCGGAAAACCAAAACATAAACAAAGTCAGTGTCAGTGGAGTGAGAGAGTCAGAGATATCGATTTTGACAACCGCACTACTACACACTCAATCGCGAGTACCTTAGGTAGAAAGCCATGCATCTTTCCATCAACCTCTGCAGCCTACACGAATGTTTCCTCGGCAAGATTTACCTAGTGCATGGCCGCAATCGGACGCGGACGTGGACCGTCTGCGTGAGTTAAGAATTTGAACTTCTTGCATTCTTCTCACATGTTGGTAAACAAATGTAAATGTTAGTAAACAAATCTCCCTCCTCTCACTACAACAAGAGTGGCCGCGTTCACTCACACACTAACCAATTCTCATATACAGTGATGCTTAATGCTAGTATTGGCCACCAGATCGAGCTACTAGCTAACCTTTTTCCATTTTTTTTGTGATTGATGGATTTTCGTTAAATTTGTTCAATGATTTACGTCTGTTTGTCTGTGTGTTTATGATGAAAACGAACCAAACACCCCCAGTCAAGCTGGTCCACTGCGGCATTATCGCGAAATCTTTGGTGTGAGGGGGTTGAATGTTTTCCAATGACTAACTCTCGTACACACACACACCGTGCGTGGTTTATGATTTAAAACAGCTTTGAATAACGTCCAATGGACGGGCGAATCAAATAATTTCACCGGGACAACGGGCCCGAAAGCAATCTCGAGAGAAATCAAATTTATGCCCCCAAAACATACAAAATACACCCACATTCGTTCCATCTCGTGGGATGATGGAGTACATTTCGGTGGAAATTTTATGGATATTTTTGCTGACAGAGAGCAACCCCGTGAAAATCGTAATGTTTAGCAATGATGCTGACCAACATAAATTTTGCAGTAATGTGGCGTTAGAATTAGAAGTGGGGGTATAAGCGTCTAGATAAGCGTGGAAATTTAACGCTGCTTCACGATTGGATTTACTGTAATTCAGTGCAGTTGGAATATTTTACTTACATTTACTGGCTGGAAGGATCGAACGTCCTTCAGTTCGGTGAGGTCCAACGGTGGATTTTTGTGCGGTGTCACGGACCAGATTGATACTAGCCAACGGTTTCCTGAAAAGTGAAAATTGGAAATTATTTAGGTATAAGGTGTTTAATTGTTTTTTTTTTTAAGAACTGACTTAATTTTATCAAAAGCGTGTCTATTCAATTTAATCGTCCAAACAAAAAACTAAACAAATTGACTTCCAGGGCTAAGTTTGCATTTAATGCAACCCATTGTGCCAATTGAAATCGTATGTTACCAACACTTTACGAGCGAGTCCACGAACAGGACATATCCCTCTATATGGGACATCGTTTGGACCTTAACAATCTGCCTGTCATTTTCAGGAGTTGTTTGCACATATAAAACTAGCATCTGACCAAAATATGAGCACTCTAAGTCAACGGGAAGTGGGACAAATCAGGACACAAAGTTTTATGGTTAAAATTTGTCAAAAATCTTAAAAATGTTGTTACTTAGGGACCATCCATAAACCACGTGGACACTTTAGGGGGTATGGCGATTGTCCTCGATCCATACAAAAAGTGTTTTTTTTTTGTATGAACAATTGTCCACGAAGGGGGGGGGGGGGGTAACAGATGCACAAAAAAGTGTCCACGTGGTTTATGGATAATCCCTTAGGCAAAATTCAATTTGGACTACCATCTGAGGCTGAGAACGCTTTGGGTAAGGCAGTTTAACATATTAAATAGACACTTTCTCTTTTCAACAATTCCATTTGAAAAGAGCCTAAACCGAAAAAAAAGTTCTCCGATCGGGCTCAAATTTTTTTTTGGGGGTTCCTTGGCCAAAGTAATTAGACCAGTATTTTTTTGTTTGGCCATTAGGGTGATGTACGTCGTGCTAGAGTGGTTCGAAAAATAGCAATTTTCGTCATTTTTCGCAAAATCACTTTTTTCGAAAAATCATATCTCCGCGCCATTTCATCCGATTTTAGCTGTCTTAGACGCAAAAGAAAAGTGATGAGTTTGGCTATTTGAGAAAAATAGTAAGAAGTTCCAAAAATCTAGCTTAACTATTGAAAAAGTCGCATGAAAACTTAAAATGGCGTTTTGTCCGTGTCTGGACCAAAGAGCCTATGTCTGAAAATATTTTTATCGGATTCCTTAGGAAAATTCACATAACATATAAAAAATGTCGAACCGTACGTTTCCGAGATATGATTTTTTGAAAATAAAAACTACGTTTTTTGACGCGCCGCGCGCAAAAACAGGAAAATTTTCGTAATTGAATGACGCAACTTTTGGTACCCAGATATGTATAGGTCATCGCTGAAATTTTTAAGTTACCGCAGTTTTAGTGAAAAAAGTTGATTTTTTGCCGATTTCGTCATTTTCCTATTTTTGCGCGTAGCGCGTCGAAAAACTCAGTTTTTATTTTCAAAAAATCATATCTTGGAAACGTACGGTTCGACATCGCCAAGTTTTTGATATGTCATGTAAAATTTTCCGAGGAATCCGATAAAAATATTTTTAGACATAGGCTCTTTGGTCCAGACACGGTCAAAACGCCATTTTAAGTTTTCATACGACTTTTTCAATAGTTAAGCTAGATTTTTGGAACTTCTTACTATTTTTCTTAAATAACCAAACTCATCACTTTTCTTTTGCGTCTAAGACAGCTAAAATCGGATGAAATGACGCGGAGATATGATTTTTCGAAAAAAGTGATTTTTGCGAAAAATGACGAAAATTGCCATTTTTCGAACCACCCTAACAAGATGTAGGTCACCCTAATGGCCAAACAAAAAAATACGGGTCTAATTTTTTTGGCCAAGGAACCCCCAAAAAAAATTTGAGCCCGATTGGAGAACTTTTTTTTCGGTTTAGGCTCTTTTCAAATGGAATTGCTGTTTAGTATTTTTTTTTTTTTTTTTTTGTTGTGAATTCTTGCTCGGGGGATCATTAAGATCAAATTTTCCGATGATAATTTTATCATATTCATATTTCTGAGACAATTTAATAACACAAATATGCAAACAAATTTTTATTTAAAGCCTTTAAAATAATAAAGTTAAAAAAAATGAGAAGTTATCTTTTCCTGGTGACATCTAGTATCCTTGGAAACGATCTTGATTTTCAATGAATCTCGCAATAGTTTTCGAAAAACTGTAAGAGCCATTGGTAAACAAAGTCCTTTTTGCATCGGTATTCGACCTACTTACGAAAAACCAATATCAAAAATGCTTGAGATTGTTTATCTACACGTCCTTCAAGTATCTCAAACTAAATATAAATGTTTTTAGGTTAGGTTTGGCTTTCGGTCTGTTTGGGGAATCAAAACACTTGTATGTTCTCTTCATCCGACGTTTCGACCCGTTTTGGGCCTTTTTCAAGGAATCTAGGGGTAGATTTATTGGGTAAGGCACAAAAACCTAACCTAAAAATTTATTGAAACGGTCGAATAAACAAGAAAAAGAAAACTCAACCGAGAAATGAGATTCGAAGATTTTTTTTTAATTTATTTTTTTAAGGATTAATATGGATGAAAATAAAATTTTGTATGCATGTTTCTATTGTGAATTTGTCTCAGGAGCACGAATATGATAAAATTATCGACAAAAATTTACAACCAAAAAAAAAATACTAAAAGAGAAAGTGTCTATTCAATATGTTAAACGCGTTCTCAGCCTCATATGGTAGTCTTAGATGTCCCCTTTAAGCTGCAGGTCGAATTGAGTTGATATTTGGATGAAACACTTTTTTATTGGAGTTTGAAAATTGTGCTATATTTTCACTAAAATGCAAATAACTCCATTTAGATCTTACCAATTGGAATGCTTCACCCCGCATTTTGTTGCATTTTTCAAGGCCTTTCAAATGCATTTTGAATTTTGTAATCAAATTGAATGTTTCCAAAATACAGCCTTTTTAAGATTTTTGACAAATTTTAACCATAAAACTTTGTGCCTAGATTTGCTCTATTTTCCGTTGATCTATTAATCATAAAAAAAATCATATGTTCACACTAAAAAAATATGATTATTACAGATAACGTAATTCAAAATCTAATGTAAAATTAATGGACGTAATCGAAAACCAGATGTAAAATTCTGTTTGATTTGCTACAAAGCTGCAAATCTTCAACCAAAACATGAAAATGAAAATTAAATCAGGTTTCGTTTAAATTTCATCGATGCTTGACTTGATTTTACGTCTAGTTTGATGCACATAACTGGAGCGTGTTGTAAGACCTAATTTTACATCTAACCAAACCCAATTTTAAGTTGATTTTACTACACTCTCTTGACGGTGCAACTGATGTGTCAGTTGTCGGCCATCTTGTTGTTTTGCAAAGCAGAAAAAAATCCTAAGACAGATTCCTCTGAAAATACGAGGATTTCTCAACAAAAACAACTAAGGTGAGTGAAAGAAAGCCTCAAAAGTAAAATTTAACTACCGCAGTTTAATAATAAAGATTGTTTATTTTTCCAGCTACGTATTTTGCAACAAAGTTTCCCCGAAGGAGAAATCAAAACTGATGGTTGCTCGTGCTACGGAACTGGTCCAGGAATCCTTTTCACCCGCATCAGCAATCAAACTGACCAACGCCCGCAACGGAATGATGGAATCTATGCCGCCAGAAGGCCACACAGCAGGAAGAAAAAGCAAACGACGTCTGCGGTGACCTATGCGCTGACAAATTGTGGCTATTTTAGATTGTGTTCCCGCTGCCACTGCTTAGATTGAACTGCAGCTGCAGGATAACCCCGGCGGAAACAGCCGCAAGTGACATCTAGAACTCAGATGATGTCAGCGGATGTCCAACCTCCAAGCTAACCGGCTCCGGCGACGGAAACGGAACGGAATATAAGACCATCAAACACACAAAGAAGAAAACCCCAACCATACGAAGTTCCGTGAGTGTTTCGGATTTTCCGGGTCTCAAACCGATAGCAAAAGTGCACGTTTTGTCAAGTGTTACAACATAATTATGCTAAATAAAGTGAAAGTGAAAGACAAAAAAGAATAAAAACGAACAAAGCTGTATTAATTTCTAACCTAAAAATCACAATTTCCCCCAGCCAAAATTACATCAATTTGAAAATTACATCAACGTATATTCGAATCTTGTAAAATTCAATGTCCAAAAATTGCCCAGATAGGTTCATGTAATTTTCAAATCTGATGTAATATTGCATCAGAAATGACGCTCCAGTTATGTGCATCAATTTAACAGAATATTACACGATTATTTTTTGGTGTGATTGGCCTTCAATATAAAATAGGAAAAAATCATTTTTAAGACCTGGTCAAAAGTTAAGTTTACAAGCGTTCAGAGGCAACTTTTATGGGAAATTTTACGAGCCTTCCGGCAAAAATATTCCATCAAAAAAATCAAACCACCCACTTTAACAACCCAGGTCTTTTGTGGTCTCTATTGCAAGTTTCTGCCCGAACCTGGGAGTCCGAAGGCTTGAATGGGGAGAGCACCCAAATCTGGTAAAAATAAAAACGTAAAAATATTAACCAGACCAGAAAAAATGATGTCTGTCATATAGAAATGGTCAAACCCCACAAAAATATGACCCAACCCTAACACAGTCCAATCTCGATTATCTGAAGCCTCGATTATCCGAAGTTTTGATTATCCAAAGTTCGATTATCCGAAGGTTTGTATGGGACATTTTTTTTGTTTTAAACGTCAAATTCGAGTTCTGCGATCCCATTTTAGTCAAATTTGAATAGTTGACTGCCTATTAAATAATGAAATGCATTTTTTCAATATTTCGTCACCGCCATATTGGCCGCCATCTTGGATTGAAAAAAATTCTAAATCACTTCACCGTAGTTTGGGGGTCATACCATTGTCCGTTTCTCTCAAAGGTACACGCCACGCGGCATTTCAGAATGTGCCGCAGACACTGTTGCCAGCAATTTTCTGCATTTTTGGTTAAATACAAAACATACCCGGCAACAATGCCATACAATTCAAAGAAGAAGATCAACAAAACCAAAACGCGCAGATTTGCCGCGCAGGATTTGACAGCGCGCATTTGCCAAAAGTGCGGCGCGTCGTTTCGAGACTGGTATGCCGCGTGTCTTTTTCGGGAATACGCGCAATAATAATGCTCACCAATCAAAAATTAGACAGCAAAAAAAAAAATAATTACTTGATTCATGAAGTGAAAGTTTTCCGAGGCCTTCGGATAATCGATTCTGGACTGTACTTCTTTTTTTTTGGGAATCGAATTCCGAGATCTGTTTTAGAAAATTTTGATGGTTTTTTGAGAAAAAAAAATCAGTTTTATTAAATGATTATTGTTTTTTAGAAAAGTTGCTCTATCCTGCATTTTCCATGAGCTTTTTTGTAACATCTTCGACTATTTCCATAAACAATTTAAACAAAACGAAAACGTGCGCTCACTTGAAATTTGACTTTTAAACTAAAAAAAAAATATGATAGAAGTGGCGTTTATTTTTCTCAGTGAATTTTCAGAAAGCCCGTCAAATTGCCTACAAGTTTGTCTTAGATCACTTTTTAATACGCTGCAACGGCAATATTTAAATAACGAAATACAAAGCTATTTTGAAAGCATGCACCCGTCTAAAATATCATTCCCGAGTGAAACTGGCTCCATATACGCTAGAATGGCTTATATGAGCTTAGGACAACATGCCTACAAAGTTTCATTGAAATCTAGAGGGTCGAGTAAAAAGTAAAAAGAAATTGCTGTTCTACAAACAACACGAGGAAAAACCATTTTCTGAAGCAATAGATTTAATGTTTTTCAAAAACAAAAATTGTTCCAAAATAGGGGAAATATACCCATTTTAATCACACTAAGCCGTTCGACTAATTCTATGGGAGCGGCCGTGGCTGACTGGTCACGGTGTTCGCTTTGTAAGCAAATGGTCCTGGGTTCGATTCCCATCTGCTCCCAACGAGAAAGTAGAGGAAATATAAATCTTGAAACTCTGAACATGAACGAAAAATCAAAGTCGCTCGAGTCGGGGTTCGAACCCCCGTCCTTTGGATTGGTAAGCAAAAATGCTAACCACTAGGCCATCGCGACTTGGTGAGCTATGATTGGAATTAGGAATACTGTTACTATCAACTATATACGCGCTGGGTCCTTGTCCATTTGACAAGGGTTCGGAAGTTCTAAATAACGTTTGGATCCAATTGGTCCAAACGTTCTTCAGGGCGGGGCTTGTCGAGAAAGCTGAAGTACCTCGCGCTTGGCTAGCCAGCGTAGAAATGGGTCACCGAAGCTCGGCAGAGCTAACACCTTCCAAATGCCTATGCGAGTTATTTGCATGTATAGAATGTAGATCTAAAAATACATGGAAACAACTCAATTTGTAAGAAGCGACCGCGTGGTCCCGTTTGGTTGGTTGCACAGACACAGACACAGAGACTAAGCCGTTCGACTAATTCTCATCACTTTTGCCGTTTTCCGCTATTAAATCAACATTTTCAGATGTGTCAACAGTGGAGAGTTGCTTGTTCACTTTTATTTAAGCTATTTATTACTTTGGAACATTCAAAAACACTTTATGAAAGCTGTAATTCATGATCAAAGTGCTGATAGGCTGACAATAGAAATAGGCTGAAAAGGGAATACTTTTCAGAGCCTTAAGGGTGGTCTAAGATTATTGTTCGAGTGACCTTATTGGCGTTTCTTGGTAAAGTGAAAGGGCACACACTTTTAATTCAAATAAGATTTTTTACACTTTTCACGATCTTAAAAATAAATCTATTTACCTGAAACGGCAACATTTCTTGTAAGAACAGTTTTCATAAATTCTACAACATTCTTTCCAACTAGACTACCAGTAATTAGCACCCATTCAACAGATTACTCAATTCACTTTAACCCAGCCACCAAATCTCTCTTACCCGTGTGTCGGTCCTTCCAGTAGCCGCGGTGCCGCGAGCAGCAGCAGCAGATGACGTTCAGCAGAAAGATGAACACGCCGAGCGCGGTGCAGACGGCGATGGTCGCGTAGAACGGGTTAAAGTTCCCGTAGATGTGCCCTTTGAAGTACGGATTGTCGAGATAGGCCGTGCGCTCATCTATCGTTGACATGGTACACCATTGGCGGCCTCGATGGGGAGGGGGCTCCTAATCCGGGCAGGGAGGGGAGGGGGGCTCTATTTGCGGTCAGGCTCGGAAATTGGCCAATTTGTTGTCACACAGTGCTGCTGCGACATCCGGCGGTTGTGAATCTCTTCGATGCACCTCCAGGACCTGTCCGATTAAATCTGCAATTGTGTACTTTGTGGCCAGAATCAATTAATTATTCACGCGGATAAGCGTCACTGGATTGGTGCGATGAGACAGATGTTGCGAAATTTAATTAAAATCAGAAGTTTTTTTTTTGGGTTTCGTTGAATTCCGTGTAATTTTAGGAAAATCGTTGGTAAAACGGTGCCCGGCTAGCTCAGTCGGTAGAGCATGAGACTCTTAATCTCAGGGTCGTGGGTTCGAGCCCCACGTTGGGCGGCGATCTTTTTGTGGTAGGGATCTACCATCGATATTCTTCACTGTAACATCAGATAGATATGATATAGATTGTCTGAATTGGACTGAGCTCATGAAGGGGATGTAGCTCAGATGGTAGAGCGCTCGCTTAGCATGTGAGAGGTACGGGGATCGGTGCCCCGCATCTCCAAAACTAAATTTTGACTTCTTTTTGTGGAATTACTTTTTCACGACTTTTCAGCTAGGGCAGCAATAAAACTTCTTACAAAAAAGATTATGGAGATGCGGGGCATCGATCCCCGTACCTCTCACATGCTAAGCGAGCGCTCTACCATCTGAGCTACATCCCCTTCTTGAATATAAATTTATATTGGCCAAAGTGTATATCACATCTATTTGATATTACAGTAAAGATTACCGATGGTAGATCCCTACCACAAAAAGATTGCCGCCCAACGTGGGGCTCGAACCCACGACCCTGAGATTAAGAGTCTCATGCTCTACCGACTGAGCTAGCCGGGCACTTAAGACAAAGTTGCTAAAATCCCACCAGACAGCGATAATTTAACGAAATTGCTACCAAATCCAAAGCAAACAACATAGCACGTGCCCGAAATTTTCGCTCCTAAATCAACATCTAATAGAAATGAACGATCGAATCATCGCCCGGGTAAACTCGTGAATGTCTACGGGGCTTCAGCTACGAGTGCAAAATTTTAAGGGAAATTCAGCAAAACAAACTCCCTCCCTATTCTAAATGTCGTGTCAATTCGACAGAAAATTTCCACATCCCTCTCAGTCTCTGGGGGAAAATGGTTTGTTTACGCCTCGTCGTTCAACTGCTCATGCATGCAAAATAATCTCCCCCCTTCTCTCATTCTCGTCCCAGATTGACATCCTCCTCAACCATGATGGGACGATTTTCACTCAAAACCGCAGCATTTAATTCCAGGCACGTTTATCGCATCCATCCACTCCGGTTTGGGTTCCAGAGTTGGTTATTTCGATTTAATATTCTAATCCGTTGAAGAAAGTTCCTTCTTTGGAATGCATGGCAGCGGCAATGAATCAACATAAGCGGAAAATCGTGAATAACAATAAAAAGTATTTGGGCTCAACCGGGATTTGAACCCGGGACCTCTCGCACCCAAAGCGAGAATCATACCCCTAGACCATTGAGCCACCTGCAAATTTGGGGTGAAAGTTATACTTTTCATCGTTGCATTTCGTTCCAAATGTCAACACCACATCACTGGAATGCAAGTGACAGCTCTCGCAGACTATTGATATGTCAGTATTGGTGCGCTCCAAGTTTATCCAATCTGATTCTGTTACGCACACACTAAAGGTAAGAACAAGATTGTCCGTCAGACCTGGACGCAAACGCAAAATTTTGCGCCTGTCATCATAGCCTGCCAGTCATCGACCATTGAACAAAGCAACCCCCTTAGATTGTTCGACTGACAGCTGATGGAAAAATCGAACTGGCACAGCGTTCTGCGTTCACCACTGCGTCGAACGGACAATCTTGTTCTTAGCTTAAGCCGCATACCAAAACTCGTGGGAATCGCTCGTCAAAATACAAGCTCAAGTGACTAAGATCACGTACATTGTAACATGAAAGAAATAAGGGAGTGACTCCTGTTAATTGAGTCAAGTGGATAAGCGTGGTTGGCCTATTTTTGGAATTTTATCAAATTTGGCTTCTTTTATCAACAATCTCAGCAGGCTTTGAATACTTAAACTGTCAAATAAAACCGGTTCAACACGTCACTTTGGACTACATTCCACAGACCGTCTGCCTTCTTGAACCGAATTGCAGCAGCGTTGGGTGTGGTACCCTCTCCATTTGCCGACGATTCTTTGAACATCCAACATCTCAAATCACATAAAACTCACAAAAACCGCAACACTCTATCACTTCCGTCACTTTTCACCACAAAACCACCCAAAAACACTCACCCTTCAAACAAAAAAAAAATCACGAATAACTCATCCAAGCAAGCCGCGCGACTGGAAAATGACGCTCCGCGAAGTTCGTTAACTAAACTGACTTCATTCACCACTCTGGGTCGCCGTCGTCGGGACCGATCAAAGTAGCCAGCACCACCACCACCAACGCGCGCGGTACAACAACAGTGCGTGCGTGTGTAGTGTAAACAACGCGAAGGTGTGTTATAGAGTCTGACAGACTGACTCGAACGAACAGGTCACCACCACCGTTGGCGAAGGTGTTCAAAGATGTTCAAAGAGGACGCACACACACATGCGAGGTGGTCAGTGTTTTTGTTTCAACGGAGTGCATGACGAGAGACGCTCTGAGTGGTGTGAGTTTGTTTGGACGGTCAAACACGAAGGAACGAGTGGGAAGAAACCGCGGCACAGTAAACAAAATTTGTGTCAGTTGAGTGTGGTGCCGCGTTGAGAAAGTGAGCAGTTTTGGGTGAAAAGTGATGGTGATTGAAGAAGTTTCGTTCTACACTGTTCAATTCTGTCAACATCTGTCAAATTCTGTCCATATCTGTCAAATTCTGTCAATACCTGTCAAATTCTGTCAATATATCGATGCATGCGTGCTCTTTTGTACAATCATAACAGCATTCCTGCAGGCATAAGGTACAAAAGGGCACAGAAACATAGATCTATCAGTTTCAGTCAAATTCTGCCAAGCTTGTCAACATGCACTGCTCCAGTGTAGTCGTGAACCAATAGAGTTATCTAAGCCCGCTCTCACGCACACTAGCACACCATTTGATTTGCTGGTCGGTACAAAATTTAACCTCACTTTTTTTCGTGTACGTACACGCAATACATGCGCACGTAGATAACTCTATTGTCATCAATTACGTGCCCCTTATACAGTCAGGTTGAACTGGACAGATTATGGCTCACATTAGAATCTGATTGGGTTCTGTCTCTTAACTTTCTCACTTCTTTGCAAAAATTCCCGTTCGGAATTCCATCATTACCCCTCATCAGCCCTGGGGCGACCAAGTCCATTAGCTAATTATGGGCATTTCTTCTTCCAATTCTAACAAGAGAAACATACTTCGTCTAGCTCAAAATGGTATAGCAGAAACTAGGCGATTCAATTTGCACCCCGGTATAAGCGGCACTGTTGCTGATTCAGCCCATCCGTACACTGTGTAGCACTATGGAAGCCATAATTACTGCTAACGAGCTAAGGCGCTTTGTTGTTTGATAATTTTGGTACATTTTTGATTTGATGTGTCTTTTTAGGGAAACTTCTTCGGTTCGTTTATTTCATTGGAAGTCTAACAAGAATTTGAGGTCCATGTATGAACCGATTTCTTTCAGTGTTCATTTCAACGTTACCGAATTGTTTGCCTAGCTAAAGGCGTTTCTCATCAACTTTCTAAACTAATTCTTGAAGTTGCAAAGATGCTTTCTGTCGAATTGATTATGACTATAGTTAAGTGCAAGATAAGTTGTCAACTGTCAACCTTATCTTCAGGGGTTTTTTTCAGGGGTTCGAATCCAGCATAAGCCAATTGGATTATTCGTTAGGTAGATCTGCTGTCGGTAAAAAAGATCCTTGAAACATTACCTAGAACATTGGCTTTAATGAAGGGGATGTAGCTCAGATGGTAGAGCGCTCGCTTAGCATGTGAGAGGTACGGGGATCGATGCCCCGCATCTCCAACGATATTTTGGTTGTAATCAGCCATGCCAGATATACAGAAAAATCTGTATTTTACAGATTTTTCGATCCCAAAAATCCTAAAATTTCTGTATATACAGATATATTTTTTTTTAAATTGTTATATTTGAAAGTTTCAACAATTTAGTAATTAAATAATGCTTTAATATGATTAAAAAGCTTAAATATGCTGTTGAAAATTTTAAAATGTCTTCTATGGCTTCGAATTCGACATGAACAGATAAAATACAGATTTATTTTCAAGAAAATACAGATCTCCCCAAAAAAATCTGGCAACGTTGGTTGTAATGATTGGCAACTCATGATAATCTTCAATCATGAATCTTTGAAATGTCCAATATTCCCAAAACAGCATGTCAAGAAAAATGTGAGGCAAATTTGTTTCATCGTTTATCAGTTTTTTTCTCTAGAGAAAAGTACTGACTTTCGCAGGTTTTTTGATTTTTGCCTTCCTCACCTCACTGAGGCAAGGCTATAAAATCACTCGAAAAATGAACTTCTTAAATACACCTCCTAGATATACCTTCACGTATACCTATCGACTCAGAATCAAATTCTGAACAAATGTCTGTGGGGATGTGTGTAGACACGATTTTTTTCCACACGATTATCTCAGAACTGACTGAACCGATTTTGGCCGGATTCGCCTTATTCTGTTCGTTTTGGGGTCCCCTAAGACCCTATTAAATTTTATTTTGTTTAGTAAAGTATTTAAAAAGTTATGCAAAGAAAAAGATTTTTGTAGATACAAAAAAGGGTGATTTTTTGCATAACCTCAAAATGCCGGGTCCTTTTGTTTACGTGCGAGAGTCGCGCCAGATGCGAAATGCCCGGTTGCCACATTGCTTCAAATGAGAGTGTCCACGCACTGGACACAAGTTTCGGCCGTCCCGGATCACCGACGGCCTGTGTCCCCAAACTTCATTTCCTCCAGAACCTTCTTCTTGCATGAACTTCCTCACTCCTTTTCCTTTATTCCGCTCCTTGCATGCCTTCTTCCTTCACACTAACTCCTCTGCATGTTCTCTCCCACTAATCACACCCGCGACTTAGTATTTCGGACTTGGTTCAAGTAAAATTGCCGCTTTTCTGTGACGCGAACTGAACTCCGCGACGGTTCGTTTTAGACTTACTTTTATTACTTATTGTTTACATCGATTATGCTGCGCCGAGATGACAGATCTCGCGTAGCAGTGGTGCTGGTTTTGGGGTTTGTGTATGTCTGTTCAATTTGTGTTGTTTTGTCTGTAGGTATTTACATGTTTGGTGTAGGGCTTACAAGTTGGTATGTTGTGTGTTTGCATGTAATTTGTGTGTGTTTTACAGGTGGGTTAGGTAACTAGGGTAAGTACACTTATTATTGTCTATGGTTAGTTGTCAGGGTTGCAAAATATCAAATTTCATTACAAAACTAGACACATAGTATTTAACATTCCGGCCGCCAATGAAATTAGGGTTTTCACGGGCGCAACCGCGAATGGACACATATGGACGAGACATGTGGTGGTCAAGTAGATGACGATCACTTGTGGTAGTCAGGTTGAAGCATCTTCTTCGTTGTTTTCCCGCTACAGCTTCCAGTGGCCGACGTCGAGCCGGCGGTAGATGTCCAAGTGGTGGCAAGCTGTAACGAGAAGAGGTGAGCGCAGGGGCTGCTTGTACGGTAAGCGAGTACTTAACTTGGGTTAAGTCTCAGTCACGGGGTCCAGTTTGTCTCCCAGACCCACGTGACGAGGCTTTTTGCTGGCTACAGATGCTCCTCGTACAACTGCTGGGTTGGATCGACGGTTCTGGCGCTCTGGTGGATTGTCGGGCGGCATTCTTCAGCTGGTGTGGTTGTTGCTGGAAAGAATGGGCGACTGAGGGTCTGGTAAGAGAGGAACACAATGGGTACTTGCCTGTAATCAAGTCCCAGCCGCGGGGTTCCACGAACCCACACGGCGAGGCCTTGTTCCTCTTTACAGATGCTCCAGGAACGCGCTCGATTCCCCCGAGCTTGGGCCAGGAGTCCACTCGACTGGCGACTCTTCTAAAGAGTGAAGACCGGATCTCGCGCCGGCGGCTCCTTCCCCGTGCGAGGCCAGGAGTCCACTCGACTGACGTGCGGATGCGTGAGGCTCCACCGTGACCGGTAGAGTGCGAGGACAGCTCGCTGGGTCGTTTCGGTTCTCGTGATGACCGCTGTAACCCGAACAACGCTGCTTGTGTTTGGACGACGATGTGACGTCTCCGGAGTTGCAGGATGTCGTTGTGCCAGCGCGACGTATACCGTGGCGAGAGTTGCTGGAATCCGCTCCAGCGGGTTGGTGTTCGTGGTGAGTGTAGCCGGCCGCCATCGCAACTAGTGCCGTACAGCAACGGCGGTTGGTGATAATGTCGCTTCGTCCGGTGGCGAAAGCGTCGTGCGATGTGCTGGCTACCTTGCAGCTTGGCGCGCTGCTTCTTGTTTTGTTGGGTGTGTTGGCCGGCCGCCATGGAAGAACCATGCTTGCGGCGCCGGTACGCTTGGCGTGGATGGCTCTCGCTGAGCCGAGGTGGTCCGATCCCGCCCAGGTGGCGGAAACGACGATTCCGGATGATCTGAGATTCCGGAACTGGTGGGCACTGCAGAAATCGCGCGTGAGTTTCTGGCAGTCGCGTGTTGTCCCGTTTGGCACGGGTTGTGCTTTGTCGATCAGAATCGTCCAAATCGACGGCTTGAGCAGCTCGTAGCCGGCCATGTGCAGACCGACCGCTGCGACGGTTGGGTTTGGGGTCAGATCTTGGAGTAGGCTGGTCTCTCGTAGCTCCATCGTGCGCCGACGGACTTGAAATCCTGCTGAAGCGGGTTCGCAGGGCACATTGAGAGGGCTATCCTTATCTGCCACGATGCGACGATCCTCGGTGGACTCACGTCGTGGAACTGTTCAACGTGCAGTGGTCCAGATCACTTTCCCTTTCCTCTTGCCTTTTCCTTCTCCAACTTTTCCTTGTTCCTTGCACCTTTTCCACCTGCATGCACTGTTTTCCTTCCCTTTTCCACCTCCCTTGCATGGATATTGTGTTCGTCAACGTGTTGGAACTTTGTCGTTTTATAAACTAGCTCGGAAATTTCGGATTTCGCGTTAAAAACTGTAACTATTTGTTTTCTGTTTTCTGTCGATCCAAACGCGGCGACTTTTGCTTGCTAACTATTTATTACGTTTTGTGTCTTTGTACAAAGTCGGGTGTGTGTTGTGTTTCGTGTGTGTTTTGTGTTTGTCAAACTGTGTATAACAGTTTGCGCGGTGTGTTTAGTGGGTAAATGTTTATGTTTTTCTTTACAGATTTTTTGTGTTTAGGTGTAAAGTTAGTTTTGTTTTGTTGTTTGTGTTCTTATTGACTAAGCTATGTTTTTTGGTAAATTTAAGGACATTTCATTAATAACTTAACAATAAAAACACATGTTGTATTAAACATTCCGGCCGCCAATGAAATGTTTGTTTCTGCTACAGGTTGCAACGAGCAGCTGGGGTTGATCAGCAGTCTTGGTTGGTGTGTTTGGTGCGTGTCATCCTTCAGGTTGTTGGTGTGACGCTAGAAAAGGATGAACGGCTGAATTTCTGTCAAAGGAGGAACAAAGGGTACTTGCCTTGGGCCAAGTCCTAGCCGTGGGGTTCAAGAACCCACACGGCGAGGCCTTGTTCCTCTTTACAGTTGAACCAGGAACTGCTCGATTCCCCCGAGCGTGGGCCAGGAGGCCCCCCTCGACTGGCGACTCCAGGTAGAGTAAGCACCGGCGTTCGAACCGGCTGCTCTGTTCCAGCGTGATTGATTTTGCTCGAGCGCAGGCACGTGCACGATGCAGCGCACCAGGTTCCGGCCGCCAAGAGGCCAGAATCGCTGTCGGAGGGTTGACAGCATCAGCCCAGGACCAGCGTGGAGTTTTCGTAGGTGTTCTTCTTCCACGTTCGCGTTGGGAACGTAGATCTGTGGCCACAAGTGCTGGTCGTTTCGTAGCCACTGCGGTGCATGCCACCACAGTGCGCTTTCCACCAGCTCGCCGGTTTGCGGCCACGAGTGTTGGTTGTTTCCGAGCCATTGGGGTGCGTGCCACCACAATGCACTCTCCAAATCCGCAGGGTAGTCTCCAGATGGAACGTGATTCCAGGCTGCGAGTGCGGTTGTTTCTTGGGACAGGAAGTCAGTGTTGGTCTCCCATCCAGGCGTAGTCACCGACGTCTCTTGGTCCAGATTCAGGATTACGCTTTTCTTGTGGAGTTCCGAAAGGATCGCAGCGAGCACAGCTTGGCTGTTCGAGGACCACTGTCGGAAAGGAAGATTTGCAGAAGCAAGCATCTCGGCGAACATCATCACCATCTTTATCAGCACATCGGCCATGTTCACGTGATTTTTGCTCCTTCTCACAAGTGCATACGGTAAACGAACCACAAATGAGACGGCAAAAACTTGCGAAGGGCTGATGGCACAAATACACTCACGCACAGAATGCACTTTTTGGAGGTAGAAGTGTCCGTGCACTTTAGGGTCGGAGACAGGGCACTTTTAGTACAAAATGGTCACGTTGACCATTTGCTTTCCTCGACACTTGATCTGGAACCCGTTTCTCCACGCAGGCACCGGATTCGTCGATATCCGGTTCGAAGGACCAAATTATGTCCACGCACTGGACACAAGTTTCGGCCGTCCCGGATCACCGACGGCCTGTGTCCCCAAACTTCATTTCCTCCAGAACCTTCTTCTTGCATGAACTTCCTCACTCCTTTTCCTTTATTCCGCTCCTTGCATGCCTTCTTCCTTCACACTAACTCCTCTGCATGTTCTCTCCCACTAATCACACCCGCGACTTAGTATTTCGGACTTGGTTCAAGTAAAATTGCCGCTTTTCTGTGACGCGAACTGAACTCCGCGACGGTTCGTTTTAGACTTACTTTTTATTACTTATTGTTTACATCGATTATGCTGCGCCGAGATGACAGATCTCGCGTAGCAGTGGTGCTGGTTTTGGGGTTTGTGTATGTCTGTTCAATTTGTGTTGTTTTGTCTGTAGGTATTTACATGTTTGGTGTAGGGCTTACAAGTTGGTATGTTGTGTGTTTGCATGTAATTTGTGTGTGTTTTACAGGTGGGTTAGGTAACTAGGGTAAGTACACTTATTATTGTCTATGGTTAGTTGTCAGGGTTGCAAAATATCAAATTTCATTACAAAACTAGACACATAGTATTTAACATTCCGGCCGCCAATGAAATTAGGGTTTTCACGGGCGCAACCGCGAATGGACACATATGGACGAGACATGTGGTGGTCAAGTAGATGACGATCACTTGTGGTAGTCAGGTTGAAGCATCTTCTTCGTTGTTTTCCCGCTACAGCTTCCAGTGGCCGACGTCGAGCCGGCGGTAGATGTCAAGTGGTGGCAAGCTGTAACGAGAAGAGGTGAGCGCAGGGGCTGCTTGTACGGTAAGCGAGTACTTAACTTGGGTTAAGTCTCAGTCACGGGGTCCAGTTTGTCTCCCAGACCCACGTGACGAGGCTTTTTGCTGGCTACAGATGCTCCTCGTACAACTGCTGGGTTGGATCGACGGTTCTGGCGCTCTGGTGGATTGTCGGGCGGCATTCTTCAGCTGGTGTGGTTGTTGCTGGAAAGAATGGGCGACTGAGGGTCTGGTAAGAGAGGAACACAATGGGTACTTGCCTGTAATCAAGTCCCAGCCGCGGGGTTCCACGAACCCACACGGCGAGGCCTTGTTCCTCTTTACAGATGCTCCAGGAACGCGCTCGATTCCCCCGAGCTTGGGCCAGGAGTCCACTCGACTGGCGACTCTTCTAAAGAGTGAAGACCGGATCTCGCGCCGGCGGCTCCTTCCCCATGGCATGGCGGGCGCCGTTGGTGGCCAATGACTGTTACCTATTCGCAACTGATCTTGTTTTGGCAATCATGCTGTTTTATCTTTTCAGCGCATTCATACATGCTGTTGATAAGGGAAACACCACTTGATAGTCGAAGCCTATGATCAGTAGTGCCGAAAGGATATTACGGTTCTGTTCAGCAACGGAGGGGCAACCATGGGTGATCTCTCATGCTCATGCTCATGCTTTTGTCTGTAGGTATTTACATGTTTGGTGTAGGGCTTACAAGTTGGTATGTTGTGTGTTTGCATGTAATTTGTGTGTGTTTTACAGGTGGGTTAGGTAACTAGGGTAAGTACACTTATTATTGTCTATGGTTAGTTGAAAGGGTTGCAAAATATCAAATTTCATTACAAAACTAGACACATAGTATTTAACAGAGAGTCTGCATGTTTTCTGGAAAAGTCTGTATCAGGTATATATTTTTTTCATAAACTTATTTTCATTATTACTTTGCAAATGTTAGGAAGGCACCACCCACCTAATGGTGGATTAAGAAACGTTTTGATAACATCAATTTGTATTAATTCATGGGTCAAACGATAACATTGACCTGCAAAAAATGTCAAAAATGACAATATGACTTCAATTTATTTTTGGAATATTTTCCAACAGGTAAGGTTTTTCTCAAGATTAATAGTTTTAAAACATGTAGGTACTGGGCTAGGGCAAACAAGGAATATGCGCCATCCTAGAAAAAAAAATATTTTTTAAAGAGAAGTTAAAAAAATAGTTACGTTGAAAATTCTTAGTTTGGATTCCGTGACTATCAACGTTTTTCTTGTTAAAATCGTATTTGAGTTGTAAAAACTTTATTTTTACGTCAAATGTACCATCACTAAGGTTGCTAAAATAGTTTTCAAGGAAAAAATTAATTTTTATATTTAAAAATATTTAAAAAAAATATTTAAATTTCCATTTTTAAATTTCCAAGAAAATTCAAAATTTCCATGAAAATAGAAGTCTAATCAACTGAAAACGATCTAGAATGCATTTTTCTCCTTGATAATCATATTTAGCATGTTTGGGCTTGTTAAAAAATGTTTTGAATTTTTATGAAATTCCAATGTACAGCACCGCAAATATTTTATTTTTCGCAAAAAAAAAATAAAATTTTCGTCAATACTTAGATACCAAAGAGTATTGAAAACAAAAAAAAAACTTGAAAACGATGCACTTTATCAAAATTTTACTTTAGTTCCTTTTGATTGCAAATTTGATTTTACATCGAAAAATGAAGTTGAAAAATTTTTGCGACCAATATTTCGATTTTTTGAAAAAAACAGTATTGATTAAAAAATTCATAACTAGCTCAAAGATTTTTTGCACAACCTGGAAATTTTTGAAAAGTCTGCATTTTATGTCCTCTAAAACATGTAAAAAAATAAAAAAATAAAAATATTGTTTTTTTGCAAATCAAGTTTTAGTGATAAAAAGTTAAATAAAAAGTCACCAAATTTTTTTTACCGTGTATCATTTTTTTTCCAGTGTAGTCCGTATCCATACCTACAACTTTGCCGAAGACACCAAATCGATCAAAAAATTCCTTCAAAAGATACAGATTTTTGAATTTTCATACATCATTTTTATATGGACAGCTGCCAAATTTGTATGGAAAAATATATGGACAAACTAATGATGCAAAACGGCTTCTTTGGGCATACCGAAGGCATCAAAAAAGTTTCAGTCGGATTAAAAAATACAAAAAAAAAATCGAATGACCGAAATCCTTTCCAAAGTTTCATTCAGTTCTCCGATTTTAAACCACGACCGTTGAGAAAATCATGACGCTTTGAAATGATTAAAATAATACTATTTATCAACATTTTCTTTATTACAGTTAACTATCTCTTTCGACTTTTCAAACTTTTAAGAAAAGTTCTTGTGGTACTTTGAACACTTTTCTACCACGTTCAGTATGATTATATACCATTCCGTACGTCTAAAAAAATCATCATTTTTAACCTAATCCATAAACTACTGTCACATCGGTAGAACTTGAGATTCAAAAAGAGGGATTTATACAGTGCTGCCTCTAGCGGTGGAGAGCTCCAACTTTTATAACAGATTTTATAATAGATTTAACCGAGGGGTTGATCAACAGCACGATTTTTTCTCCAGCCTGAGCAAATAACTCGAAACACGACTTTAGAACCCCTTGACTGATAGAAACTGGCATCAACTGTTATACACATAAAAGCAAACAACATCGTAGCTGGCCATGCAAAAAAGCAATTTTCTAATGGTTACAAATTTCCGTCCACCTTCAGGAACCATTTTCGTTCATATTCCATTGCGTCCTAGAAGAAACGGATATCCATAAAAAAAATCTGATGAAAAATGTTTAGTGTGAACATCGCTTGATCGAGAACCAGAGAAGTGCCATCTGAATGGATTATTTTCCAGTGGTTGGGGATAGTTGGATTTGTTACGAGCATTATTTTTATGAATCTTGTACAAAGAAGACATAAGTTGAACTGAAATAAACATTACGCTTGAAAGGTACGGTAGTTATTTGAAAACAAGTAATTCAATGAAGCAATTTTAAATGTGCCTCCAAGTGATCACTTCTGTTGTCTTAGTTGATGTCACCAGGCCAAGTTTTTTTAACTTTCAATCTGTACTCTTGTTAAGATGGTTGTTTATGGAAAACGCAAAACGCAAAACGCTTAACATTGCGTGTGATGGCCAGTTTAACGGAAACACATTTTCACTCAATTTTTAGTTGATAAAAAGGTGCAAATCGTGATGAGCTTGTTGGTTTTGATTCGTTGCCACGAATGTCAGTCTAACTGGTATACATTTTCTTTTATGAGATCGTAGTGTGCTGAGAAATCATCCATGATCATGAAATCAAATCATGAACTGATTTCTCGTCACACTTTTTGAGCAGAAATTTGTTCAGAGTTCCACGGATGTGCTACTGTTCATTCAAATTTCATTTCAGTCTTCTATCGGATAGTTGAAGAAAAAAAAATCCAGCAAAAATTAATGACAAAATTAAAAATAAATCCCCTACCTGTGTACAGCACCTGTACAGAGTGCTCAAAGCTTAAACTTCATAAAATACAGAGCATTTTAAAATGATGATTCTTTTTCCTCAAAAATGATCAACTCTCTAATTTGGTGTTTGGATAATTCTCCGCCAACTCACACAGCAGTTGCCCCGATGCCTCTTCGATTTGCGTGATACTTTGTCCTAAGGGGTAACTTTTGTCCCTGATCAAGAATTCGAGGTCTCGTGACGGAGGGCCGGTATGACCCCTTCCATTTTTGAACATGCGAAATAAGAGGTGTTTTTCAATAATTTTCAGCCTGAAACGGTGATGAGATAGAAATTTGGTGTCAAAGGGACTTTTATGTAAAATTGTACGCCCAATTTGATGGCATACTCAGAATTTTGAAAAAGCATATCCTTCATAGAAAAAAAAACACAAAAATAGTTTTAAAAACTCTGTAATTTTTCGTTATTTGACTGTAAAATTTTTGGAACAAGTCATTATAAGGGAAATTTTATGTACTTTTTGAACCTATGTTGACCAGAAGGGTAATTTTTTCATTTAGAACAAATTATTACATTTTAAAATTTCGTGTTTTTTTAACATTGCAGGGTTATTTTTAAGAGTGTAACAATGTTCTACAAAGTTGTAGAGAAGACAATTGCAAAAATTTTGATATAAAAACATAAGGGGTCTTGTAAACATCACGAGTTATCACTATTTACGAAAAAAAAGTTTCGAAAAAGTTGGTCGTCGTAGATCATGGCCGTTCGCGGTCACCCGCGACAGACACGGATTACGAAACAAAGAGAACTGCAAAAAGTAACTTTTTCAAAACTTATTTTCCTAAAATCATGATAACTTGTGATGTTTCCAAGCAAACCCCTTCAAAATTTTTGTTATTATCTGCTCTAAAATTTTGTAGAACATTGTTACACACTAAAAAATATCCCTGCAAAGTTGAAAAACACGAAATTTTAAAATGAATTTTTTTGTTCTATATGAAAAAATGACCCTTCTGGTCAATATAGACTCGAAAAGTAAAGGGCATTTCAGTGAGAAGCTCTGGGAGTAACTCGGAGTAACTCTGAGTTTCTCAGCTTCCTCCCGAGTTTTTCAATTCCCACCCGATTGTCGATACCTTGGTAAATGCAACCATGACTACGTCAAACTTGCGTCACATTGTTGACTGTTTACATCTCGGTTTACATATTTCCCCCGCTGAATTGATTAAGGAGTTTTAGTTTTCGCGTCTCCCGAAAAAAAATTGAAAGACCACTTCCGCCGCCTAAGGCCGTACCTCTCTGCTAGGTGCAGTGTCCTCGACTCCGGTGGTGTACTCTGGGAAAACCACGGAAATTAAATCACTACGGCCGGGTCCGGTGGCTGCGGCGGTTGGTCACACCCGTTGGTGGTGTGCGGAGATTGTTTCCAAGTCTGGGCCAAATTTTGTCCAGTTTTTCCGTCTTCCATGCCCGGCAGAAGTTATCCGTCATCATCCGAGACATCAGAGGCAATCTGCTCGTACCTCTGTAGGATCTGAAGCCGGATCTTAGCATGAAGCATTACATGGGGAGTGTGGGCTAATTCTGCAACTTCTGACGGCGAAATCAAACACACGGCGGCTGTCTGCGCATTGTGGTTAACCGGATGTAGACTGCTAAAGTACTATAGTATCTGCCAAGTTGGTACGGAATCGGCGAATTTGGGAATCGGCTACACTCATCGGTTGGTATTTGAAATGTACTCAAATAAGCCGATTTATTTTTGAAATTATCAATTCCAGCTTTCAATTCCGTCTTTTCTCATAAAGATTTTTTTTTCTTATAAGAAATAAAAATAAAACACACATTATTTAAAAAAAATCGACTTTATTTTATTTTTTCACAACACTAAAATTTGCACGCTGGGTACCTCTTCTGGTGGCCAAAGCTGTCGAAACTCCGTCATAGCCAGAGTTACGCTGGAATCTCATGTTGGTGGAAACGGCGAGGAACGAGCCTTTCAGGAGGGTTTGCGTCTCGGGACCGGATGCATTGTGTGCCGGATGTTGTAGCGGTTGCAGGTGGTTTATCGGTTACTTCTCTCGGGACACACCTGCCAGTGGACCATTGCGACGCACTTGGCCACTTTACAAAATGCTTGAAATCCATTGACCGGATAGCCCTTTTCCAGCAATTAATTTTAGGAGTTTTTCCGCGACAGAACGGCCGGATTCTCCAGAAACCTTTTTTCCAAAACAAACAAACCCCTAGCAACGACACACACACTTTTTTTAAACACAAGGTTGATCTATGTAGGTGGGAATGGTGAAAAGCAACCAGAGTAACTCGGAGGAACATTGAGAAACTCTCGTTACTCTGGGCAAAATTGAGGAACTCTTTTGCTCACTGAAATGCCCTTGCGAAAAGTACATCAAATTTCCCTTAAAATGACATGTTCCAAGAAAACACAGTCAAGTAACGGAAAATGACAGAGTTTTTAAAACTTTTTTGTTGTTTTTTTCTATGAAAGATACAGATTTTTTTCGGAATTCTGAGTACGCCATCAACCTCTTATGTTTATTTATCTAATTTTTTGTAATTGTCTGCTCTACAACTTTCTAGAACATTGATACACTCTTAAAAATAACATTGCAAAGTTAGAAAAACACGAAATTTTAAAATGAAAAAATGTGTTCTAAATGAAAAAATGACCCTTCTGGGTCAATGAAGATTCGAAAAGTACATTAAACTTCCCTTAAAATGGCATTTTCCAAAAAGTTTTACAGTCGAGTAAAGGAAAATGGCTTTTTTGCCTTCCTCACCTTACTGAGGAAAGGCTATAAAATCACTCGAAAAATGAACTTCTTAATTCGACCTCGTAGACCCACCTTCACGTATACCTATCGACTCAGAATCATGTTCTGAGCAAATGTCTGTGTGGATGTGTGTAGGTGGGTGGACAAAAATTGTCACTCGATTATCTCCGGACTGGATGAACGGATTTTGACCGTATTAGTCTCATTCGATCCGTCTTGGGGTCCCATAGGTCTCTATTTATAATCAGCAAGTTTAGTTAAGTACTTCAAAAGTTATGCTAAAAAAACGATTTTGGCGTATGTCCGGAAGATCGTAAAAAGGGTGGTTTTTGCAAGAAACCCTATCATGTTATACATTTTCAGAAAGGTATTAAAAAGACCTTTAAAATGAGTCCAAAACATTGAAGATGTGACAACACTATCAAAAGTTATTAGCACTTAAGTGTTATTTATACACTTTTCAAAGGCCGGATCTCAGATATTTCAATGAAAATGATGTCTGGGTCCATCATGCGACCCATCGTTAGTTAGATAATCGAAAGACCTTTCAAATGAGCCTTAAACATCAAGGATCTGACAACCCTATCAAAAGATATTGGTACTTAAGTGTTATTTATACACTTTTTAGAGGCCGGATCTCAGATATTTCAATGAAAATGATGTCCGGGTCCATCATGCGACCCATCGTTAGTTAGATAATCGAAAGACCTTTCAAATGAGCCTAAAACATCAAGGATCTGACAACCCTATCAAAAGTTATTGGCACTTAAGTGTTATTCATATACTTTTCGAAGGCCGGATCTCAGATATTGTGATAGAAATATTGTCTGAATCTTCCATGTGAACTATCGTTGGATAGGTATTTTTTTTATCAGACCTTGCCGATGAACCAGAAAAATTGAAGGTCTGCGAACCCTATCAAATGAAATGAGTAATAAAGTTGATTTGTTAAACATTTTAAGGGAATGTTGCTATTTTTACTGAATGTATTGACTTTATGAATGTGAGGAAGGCACCAACCACCTAAAGGTGGATTAAGTAACGTTTTTTAGTTTGTTTTTGAAATTCTGAGTTTGCCATCAAATCGGGCGTCTAATTTTACATAAAAGTCCCTATGACACCAAATTTCTATCTCATCACCGTTTCAGGCTACAAATTATTGAAAAACACCTCTTTTTTCGCATGTTCAAAAATGGAAGGGGTCGTACCGCCCCTCCGTCACGAGATATCAAAAAACGGACTTCAGATTCGTAATCAGGGACAAAAGTTACCCCTTAGGACAAAGTTTCACGCAAATCGAAGAGGGGTCGGGGCAACTTTTCCTGATTTCGTGTGGGTTGGTAGCAGGGATGCCACATGATTTTTTAAAATGTCTGTGAAAAAGTCTGTGTATGTCTGTGTCTTTGTCTAAAATTCAAATAAATCAATTTACAGTCATAGAAATCTATCAAAAATTGTGTTTTTAAGCATTTTTAGATTAACGAAATAAGTTTCGATTGATATTTTAACAAAATAACAATTTAATGAAGTTTTTACAAAGTCTGTGTACCTCAAAAAATGTCTGACACGAGCTCAAATGTCTGTGAAACACAGACAAATCTGTGTATCTGGCATCCCTGGTTGGTAGAGCATAACCCGTTTACAAAATGAAAATAAGATTTTCTGATAATCGAACTTTTGGGTTATTTGATTAGGTTTGCAACATTACAAGAATTTTTAACTCTCTTCCTCTTAATAGACCAACAAGAAAATATGGAAACTTGACACAACGAAATATTTTCTCGACGGGTTAAGACCCCAATGACAAACACCAAAAGGTTTCGTCTTTTGTTAAAAACTTGTACTTGTAAACTTGTTTTGAACCAAACAGCTTCTCACAGCTGGGGTTCAGAACCTCGGAATTCGTCTATTCCCAAAAGATGTTACCGAAAATCCAAACTAAGGAAAAGCCTCGGAAACTCTCGGAAAAGTGCTTCTCAAAAGACACAGCGGAAAAACACAATGGAAACAGAGAGTAGAAAAACTTTTTCGTTCTCACAAGCTGAGTGGAGAATGACGCGAAGAAACAAGTTCGAAGGAAAAAGCAAACAACACGCAAATACAATTACTCCATCACTCAGGATAGGGAAAAAGAATGTTGGTTGAGATGTGATTAGTGACTTGGCATTTACAAAAAGTAATACATATCGGAATAATAAACTTGTGAGCTTAGATTTACACTGACTTTTTAGTGAAAATTCGAAACATCAAAACGAAACTATTAGCACTACGCCACCCGGGGCATGGCCTTCCTCTAACGTGGGATTTCTGCTCCAGCGCCTCTGACGAGACAGGAGAAACTCGAAACATCAATAAGCTGTAAAAACAAATTAAATAAAAAATATCAGACTTAAATCCCATAACAAAACAAAAAAAACGCACAAAGTGTTCAACTGCAAGAAAGCACTTCATCACGTCGCGATTTCGGAAATGCTGCCAAACTGTGGCGCAACGAGGGAGATGAGCCGGAAAGGGTGGAAACCGCCTTCCTCTTCCGGCACCGTACAACAATGGAAAAACAAGAATTCCTTTGGATTCAGCAGACGAGAACTGGGTCCACTATTCATTCGGTTGAAAGGAAAATAAAAATAGCCCCTGGCCTTGTCTGAAGTGGTTTTGCTCGTTTCTCTGGGCCGGAAAAAGACGTGATCTTTTCCGTTAGGTTTCCAGTCTTGGGGGATTTGGCGGCAAGATGGTCCCATTTGCATTTGGTTTAACTTTTTTTAATGTTTCGTTTGATTCTGAAAATCGTGAAGGTAAATTAATGAACTATAAGTAACATCGCCCTGATGCTACTACGCTCTTTTTGATCTAACCACCTTAAAAATACATATTTGGATTGAATTGCCATTTAGAAATTTCGAAAGATATTGATTAAGCTTATTTAACTCTCTTCAGATAACAATTATAATAAATCTTACATTTTGTCAGTGCGATTGCTTTAAGGTACATCGATTTTCAACGCGCAATATCCTCGAGGTCAAGTTCCATGTACAAACCGTCGCAAATATACCGGCTTCAATGAATCCTTATTACAAACTAATGAATCTGGCAATGCAAATAAATAACTGAACCGAAATAATCCGATTCTTTCATGCTGGTCGCTGTTTCTATTTGAGTCTCGTAATTTATAAACCCTCCCCCTTCCTCTCATCTAAAAAGCTCCAGCCCCTTCAGCCGGTACTTGGTGGTAAAAGCACACACACACAAACCCATACACAACAATCGGAAAAGTACCATCAGGAACGTGAAAGCACACACAGGGTTTACGACCTTTTTATCTCTCTGTCTCGGGGTTCCATTTCTCACAGCATCGTGGTTTGGTGGCACCTCCCCCCGGACTACTTCACCTTAACCATTTTCCACCCACGCGCTCGCCCCAGTGAACGGGGTGCGATGTGGCCGCGCATATATTAAACCATGCTGCTGGGTGCTAGTGCACCACCCACCATCCAACAATCTATGATGCTTGATTATATGGGAAGTTGAGGCTTTCACTATGATTTTTCTGAAAATTTCAAACATCCAATATAATTTGTTTTGGAAAATCCTATAGAGAAATCCACAACATTAAGATCAAAAGATTTTGTATTTTTTTTTCAGAAAAATCAACTGACATAGACAGCTACGAAAAATTACTCAGAATTTCACTTAGACGTTAGAAAAAGTTTCGAAATTAGTGAAAAATATGTTTTATAAATGTACCTGAATGTCAAAAAAATTACAATATTCGTCGATTTTCGCAAAAAACACAAATTAAAAAATCATAACTCCGCACCATTTCAACCGAGTTTAGGTCTCTTGAACGTAAACGAAAGGGTATTAGATAGGCTTTAAGGAAAAATAGTTAAAAGTTTCAAAAAACAAGCCTAACACTTGAAAAGGTGGTATGAAAACATAAAATGCTGTTTTGATACGCAAAAGTTGCGTCTTTCAATTATGAACGTTTCTGTACCCAAAATAGTATTGGTCATTGCTAGGCTAAGGGATTTTCACGCTCAAAAATTGCAAATTTCACGGATACCTTAATGTTAAAACACCAAATTTCACGCAAATTTCGCGGAACGATAAAAATGAAAATGTTAAGTTTAAATCACAAAAACTACTTATATGCTTCATCATATATTTTTCTTCAATAAACTAAAGAAAAAATCTTAATAAATTTGAACGTGACACAAAAAAACTTCTCGTTTTCAAAAACATTCCACCTAGTTTATAGATGAGCTCTATATATATATTTTGATATAAAATTTAGGGCATGCGTATTCTCATTTATTGAACTGCTTTTGTAATATTCTACTACTATTTTATTGCATTTCATATCAAAGCAAGATTTAACAATCTTGTCCAGCAAAAAAATAGTTAAATGATTTGATTTTTATCTCCTTTTACAAAATTAAAATTTTAAATCAAAAGGCAAAAATAATATAATTTGTAACAAAATCGACATTTTTATTCAAAATAAAAACAAAACAAAAAGTAGTGTTTTATCTTTCACGGGAATCGTCCACCCAAATAATCAAATATCGTTAAAATTAAACAACAAAAAATCTGTATTGTTTTTAATAGTTGATTTCAAACCTTTCATTTTATTTTGAATAAAACAAAGCTTGATTTTTTTAATTTCTTTAGAAATTTTGTTATAACAGCGAATGAAAATATTACTAAACATAGTTTCTAAAAACACTGAAAAATCTGAACAATTCTTCAAATGGTTCATATCAAGATTTTCAATTGAAAACTATTAAAATTTACTTGAATAGTCTGTATGGATGAAAAAAGATTTGAAAAAAAGATAAATTTCACGCCGTCCACGAAATCGTCAAAAATTACTAACACTGTGTAAGTCATTAAACAAGGGTATTCATTCGCTTAATTCTACAGTAATTCATAAGATTATGTTTATTCCTATTTGAGCTTGATAAATCATTTTGAGAAAAATCGTTACAGTTTCACACAAACATAAAATTTCACGGGATTTCGCGGAAAAAGCCAAATTACACGGAAATCACGCAGTCCGTGAAATCGTGAAATTTCACTGACCCTAGTCATTGCTCAAACTTTAACCCTCTCCCGCCCATGGTTACTCCAGAGCACCAAAACTTTGAACTCAAATATCTCGGAACTGACACAACTTTTCATGGTGCTTTAAGTTGCTGGTGTTCATGTAGAATGTATACTAACATCTCCCCAAATTTCGCCAAATTTGGTTAAGCACAAGCAAAGTTACAGTACGAAATGTAAACAAAAATGGGCCAATTTTAGGGAAATAAATAAGACCTGTTTTCGAAAGCCCGTAAAAATAATTTTTATGAAACAAAAAATGTTTTGCTATCATTTGAACCTTGGACAAGAACCCTTGTGAATAACATTGTGAGTTTGGACCGGTTTTAAGTGTTTTTCAACCTTTTTCATTTGGTGCACCAGAGCAGGCATATGAGCAACTAAATATTCAGGAGCACTTTTTTCTAAATTACAGAAAAAGCTTATTTTTATCAAAACAAAAGTTTAGAAACGTTTTGACTATTCATAAACAAAACAAATTATTGTTATTAGACCGATAATTTTATTATTTTCCTCATTTTCATGAAAATGGTTGTTTGTGGGTTTTGAATGAGCCAATCAAAGAAACCTGAAAATGCAGAGATTTTATAATTTGTAGTTAATACTTCAGAAATATGGTCTTACAGCAAAGAATAAGTAGTTTTTAACACATACCGAAGCGTTTTCAAACAAATGACCCAATAGATTTGAAGAAAACCAGATTTTGTGGTTTAAAAAAAAGTTGCTCATCTTCCTGATGGTGCTCTGGAGCACCACTTCAAATTCTACTTTTTTGCCCCAATTCGATGTTTGTGGGTCAAAGTAAAGTATTTGCTGCATTTTTGTACCAAAATTAAGCCATTTACTATTTTTACGATAAGCAAACAGCTCTGGGCGTTAGAGGGTTAAAGTTTTTCTGATTTTATGAAAAAAATGTGAGCAATTCTCTACTTAACCCTGAAATTGATTTAACTTTTACTATATTTTTGGCGCAAACTGTGTGGGGGCCTTCCCTATGATGAAAGAAGTAATTTTGAGTCATTGGTTCAGCTATAAAAGTCTCCATACAATTTTGGCAGCTGCTCATACATTTTTTTTTGTCAAGCAAAAAAGGTACGAAAATCTGTAACTTTACAAGGATTTTTTGATTGATTTGGTGTCTTCGGCAAAGTTGTAAGTATTGATGAAAAAAAAATGGTACGCGGAAAAAATGTGATTTTTTAATTAACTTTTTTTTTCACAAATATCAATTTCTTTAAATATGTTTTCTTTGAATTTTTAATTTTGTTTATATTTTAGTGGACAAAAACCCGCCCACGTTTTCCACTTTTCGTCCATAGAAACCGACCACTTTATCGACTTCATTTTCCTGAGCGAGATAGGAGGCCGTCTGTTTTTGGACGATGACTCAGCACTTTTCCACTTGTGCACTTTAAAAAACCAGATGGCAGCACGATGTAACGCCAAGTCCCTATTCAGAAGTATTCCGAGCAGACGGAAATAACTTTGGAATAACATATTTTTAATATTTGAAAATACTAAGCAAATAACATTTTATGTTATTTAAAACAAGTTTTGTTTATCGCCGTTATGTTTTATTTTTGTTATTTTATCGTTATTGTAATAACAAACTAATAACATTTTATGTTATTCTTCGAACAAATCTTTGTTATTGATTTTTATTATTTTAACAACTAATCCAACCATCCCTATAACCACAGACAACATGCTATAACATTTTGGACATTCTTGCATAACAAAAAATGTCATTCCCGAGCAGATGGAAATAACTTGGAAAGGTCAGTTTTTGATATTGTGAGATGAACGAAATATGTTACTGGGATGATCGGATTAGTTATTAAAATAACAAAAATCAATAGCAAAGATTTGTTCGAAGCATAACATAAACTGTTATACTGTTGTTATTGCAATAACAAACCAATAACACAGAAGGAATCATGAAGGAATAACAAGATTTGTTATTTTGTGCTGAGCAGCATAGTAACAAAAATTGTCATTGAACTGGTATGTCTCCATAACAAAACAAGTTATTGTTTTGGTTTATTTGCAATTTGCAAATAATCCTGCAGTTACCATAACTCCTCTGTACTAGTTAGCGTTTCAGTTAATTTTATCGGATTAATTTTAGCTTAAGGACCCCATTTTACCCACTTTAACCACTTTTTGAGGCATTTTGGCCACTGAAGCGTTTATTTTCAACATCATTGGCGTGTAGGCCAGATCCAGGCGCATCTTTTGGTATATATAAAATTGAAATTTAGAGCACCCTAGAGCTCGGTACAGACCTTCAAAGTTTGGCATTTTTTCGAAAAATCGGTCCTGGCAAAAAAGATATGCGTCGTGCCTAGCGACGCCCTAGACGCCATTTGATTTGCTGGGGTCAATTTTTCGAAAAAATGCCAAACTTTGAAGGTCTGTACCGAGCTCCAGGGAGCTCCAAATTTCAATGTTATATATACCAAAAGATGCGCAAGGATCTGGCCTACACGCCAATGATGTTGAAAATAAACGCTTCAGTGGCCAAAATGCCTCAAAAAGTGACATTTTTGAAAAAAATCTTTTTTTACGGTTTAAATCCCATTTAAAATTGAAGGGTGGAGCGCCAGCTCCTGTTACGTCCAATCAAGCTCATATTTTGGATTTGGGCTTAGTATGCCCACCGGAACAAACCCTTGAATGCCCGCCAAAAATTCATTTTTATTACATCCTAATATATATGACCCCGATGAAATTGGTCAAAATTATTCCACAGTTCTAGCTAACTTTAGCAAAGTCCCTCAGGGGGTATATCAAATAATTTTAAAAAATCAACTTTCAAAATTTCAACTTTTTAGAATAATGTTAGCTTAAGGACCCCATTTCATGGTCAAATTAATGACCCCGACGAAATTGGTCAAAATTAACCCTAGTTCTAGCCAATTTCAACCAAGTCCCTTAGGGGGCATATCAAATAATTAAAAAAATCAACTCTCAAAATTTCTACTTATTAGAATAATTTTAGTTTAGCCAAAATAATGACCCCGACGAAATTGGTCAAAATTATCCCAAAGATCTAAACATATTTAACAAAAGATAAAATAATAACAGATTGTGTTATGGACTCTTATAAACTTTTCCATTTGTGCGATTTATGGTAATTTTATTTCTAAGTCAGAATACCAAACGAATAACAAACCGTGTTTTTAGGAGAGTTTTTGAAATGTATAACATTTCCTCTTATTAGCGTGTCATTAAACACTTTCAATATAATATCACTTCTATACCAAATCTTGTTATTTTATCAAAAACTGTTTATTGTTTCTTCTTGAAGTTGAACTTCAGGATAAAATAATAACACTTTTTGTTATTTTAACAAGATTTGTTATTGAAATATTATTAATTTTGTTATTACCGTCTGCCCAGGAAGCTCCAACTTCCCCTACGATATTGTTTACCCCAGCAAAGAAAAAAAAAGTCCACCTTGTACTCTACAACAGAAGCGATTTCAAGCTGGATACTGTTAAGACCCTCCCGCACCAAAACAAAGCGAATATTAAGCCGTGTACCTTGTCAGAGCAGCATCTGAAACCGGGAAGAGCCTACAATGCAATGCAGCACAGAGAGGTGGCAGCTATGGTATAGTCATAATTCTACCTTCTACCTTTAGCATATCCCGAGGTGCATAAAGACATATCCAAGCAACGACGCTGCTGCTGGTTACAGAGAAAGCATAACGACATGCTAGAAGCTCGCGGTATCGTACCTTGTTCGGGATAAAATGGTGTAATTAAATGAAAATACGGGTACATATATTCATATCCGCCTACAAAATTCAAACACACATACTCACTGGCTTTCGGTGATAGAAATTTTTGCATATAAATTGTACTATCGCGTGGTACTATGGGGCGTAATTTGAAAGACTCTTTCGCTGAAAGATGAGACACGTGCATAATGAGATTCATGTTTCTTCATTAAATTTATCATTAATTTGAAGCGTCACAAAGCTTTAAAAATGTAGGCTTTTTAAAGTTATATCTAAAAATGATTGTGTTGCATTTCACACTTACAGCGAAGTAACAGTCTTATCTTCTTTGTTAAAATGCATTTAAATTTTTAAATATATTTTTGAATTCATACAAATTTTATGACCATTTCTTTAATTTGTTTTCAATCATAATATTTAAAAATGTATTTTTCAATATTTTTTTTCAATTTGAAATAACGCTACAATACTAACACGAAGGTACAACGCATGCAAAATAATCATTAAAGATGATAAATAAATTTAAAAAAATGCAAAATCAAAGACGAAGTAAACACAATGAACATATTTATCAATGTTTATGTTGCATTGAAATAAACACCAAAAACATGATATTTTAATGATTGTAATTCATTGGACAATCATGATTTCCTGAGTTTTTTTTTTTTTTTTGATAATTTCCTATAAGCTATTGTGTTTCATATGTATATAGGAGCTTTTAAAAAATTCAAGATTTTCTCCTGTTTTCGAATTTAGATTTTTTAGATTTGTAAAATGTCTATGCACATTTTTTTAAATTATTTTAAATTGTGTCTTTCTATTCCGTTTTCGACCTTTCCTAAAAAAACACATGTATGCCGTTTATGTACAAGACTGTTTTTAATTGCACATTTTTGGGTTACTTTTATTATTTATGGATGTTTGAAGTGGTTGGAATTTTCACGCTTACTACTCATTATAAAATATCGATGAAGAACAGGATGAAATTGATTTATTTGCATAATTATAAGAAAATTTCAATATTTACTTTCTAAACTGAATTCGACTAAAAACAATTATAAATATTCTCATCACAGCAAAAGTTGCTCGACAGGTAAGAAAGTAGCATCTCGGCACTCTTTGGTACACCACAAAGCACTTTATTATTCATGTGATTTGTGACTCTGGCACTTCATCGCAAAAACCGTGGCAAAAACTAAATCGACACAAGGTGCAAAGAGCGTCGCTTCAGATTGCACGAGACAACCGCTCCATTATCACAAAACCTTAGATTTAAAGACTCTATTCCTAGTACAGAAACACGCACTCACACCCACAAACACACAATGCAACACTTAACCGTTACCACTTTGCAACGCACACGAGCGCTTTTGTGTATGTAAAACTAAGCTTATTACAAGACCTCTCCATCAAAAGCTTGCCAACTTGAGCCTCCTCTCAGGAGGGGGGGGGGGTCTTCCCTGGGAGGAACCGCCGCTCTCTCCAACAATGTGAAAACACTCCGATGTTTGCGCGGGTGGGAAAATCCACAGGGAAGTTGGAAAGAAGAAGAAAAGAAAAAAAAGGAAAAGAGAAGAAAAATCACTTGAAAACTTTGCATGTTTGCGCACTAAACCATTATTCTCTGATAAGCAGTCTGATAACAATACACTGCTGAAAAGAGAAATAAGCTTCCCCCTTGATGGTATGACCCTTTCTGCTCCACCCCACCCACATTTCTGGCAACAATGTGTTCCGTTCGCACACAAAAGAAAAGTTCTCAGCCAGCAATGTTTCTCTCATACGTGCTTTCTCATGTCGCACACAAGTCCATCATTAGCTTTGCCCCAGTCAGTCAGGTCTCTTTTGAGACCTGCTCACTCCCTTGGCGTGTTGCCCTCTGCCCGTTATTGTTACGGTTAACGATCTTGGAAATCTGCGCACGAAGGCATGCTAATGAAAGCGTAATGACAAGGTAATGCTTTTTATCTTAAACAGTTTAGGATGCTTCTGCGGTGGAAATCAAGAGCCAATCCTGGGAAATTTGACAAAGTGAATCAAGTATTATAAAGTTACAATAATGAAATGTCGCCTTCAAAAATAGAAAATATCGGTTTCTAAAACAAGCATAAAAATACAACTTGACATGAGGCCATGTGGAGGAAAAAAATTCCAGAAATATTTGAACTTCAAATATTTTAATTCAAATATTAAGTAAATTTAAAAATCCTTCTGGGATGGGACTCTGGGTCATTTCCTGGACACGTATTTAGGCAAAACTTGTTGCCCTACATTCCTTGAGCATAAAAATACAACTTGACATGAGGCCATGTGGAGGAAAATAATTCCAGAAATATTTGAACTTCAAATATTTTAATTCAAATATTGAATAAATTTAAAAATCCTTCTAGGATGGGACTCTGGGTCATTTCCTAGACATGTATTTAGGCAAAACTTGTTGCCCTACATTCCTTGAGCATAAAAATACAACTTGGCATGAGGCCATGTGGAGGAAGAAAATTCCAGAAATATTTGAACTTCAAATATTTTAATTCAAATATTGAATAAATTTAAAAATCCTTCTAGGATGGGACTCTGGGTCATTTCCTGGACATGTATTTAGGCATAACTTGTTGCCCTACATTCCTTGAGCATAAAAATACAACTTGGCATGAGGCCATGTGGAGGAAAATAATTCCAGAAATATTTGAACTCCAAATATTTTAATTCAAAAATTTAATAAATTTAAAAATCCTTCTGGGATGGGACTAGAAGTATTTTCAAATTTATTGAATTGTTGAATTAAAATATTTGAAGTTCAAGTATTTTTGAAATTGTTTTCCCCCTTAAAGCCTCATGCCAAGTTGTATTTTTATACTCAATGAATGTAGGGCAACAAGTTTTGCCTAAATACGTGTCCAGGAAATGACCCAGAGTCCCATCCCAGAAGGATTTTTAAATTTATTTAATATTTGAATTAAAATATTTGAAGTTCAAATATTTCTGGAATTATTTTCCTCCACATGGCCTCATGCCAAGTTGTAATTTTATGCTCAAGGAATGTAGGGCAACAAGTTTTGCCTAAATACGTGTCCAGGAAATGACCTAGAGTCCCATCCTAGAAGGATTTTCAAATTTATTGAATATTTGAATTAAAATATTTGAAGTTCAAATATTTCTGGAATTATTTTCCTCCACATGGCCTCATGCCAAGTTGTAATTTTATGCTCAAGGAATGTAGAGCAACAAGTTTTGCCTAAATACGTGTCCAGGAAATGACCTAGAGTCCCATCCTAGAAGGATTTTCAAATTTATTGAATATTTGAATTAAAATATTTGAAGTTCAAATATTTCTGGAATTGTTTTCCTCCACATGGCCTCATGCCAAGTTGTATTTTTATGTTCTAGGAATGTAGGGCAACAAGTTTTGCCTAAATACGTGTCCAGGAAATGACCCAGAGTCCCATCCTAGAAGATTTTCAAATTTATTGAATATTTGAATTAAAATATTTGAAGTTCAAATATTTCTGGAATTTTTTTCCTCCACATGGCCTCATGGAACATGGAAATGAGGATAGGAGAAAGGGAAGGTGGGAAAGGGATAATATGGATATATCATTTGATCAATAGAATATTATATAAAATATGGGAAAAAAAAATCAAATAATGATAGATAAAATGGATAGATCTCACCAAATCAAGATTCAGATTCAACGATCCATAATAAACCTCCTTCACAAGCAAAATTCCGACCCATCGGCTTGGTAGATTTCGTAGGGATCGGAACCCAACATTCCAATTTCCTTGGAACAGCTTCCCGACGTCTTCAACGATATCCATACGAAAAGAAAGTAGAAATCCCTTCTGGACCAACACTCGGAAGACTTCACTCTTTCTGCAGAAATGTCCAGTTCTTCGCTTTGGCAGCTTACACCTCACAAAGTTTTCCGCGGATGATGACATTACAACCAACTGTCAGAAAAGGCAAAATACGGATCTAATATCTGGTTTTCAACACCTCCGTGTACGCACGAGTGCAAGCAGCAGTCAAGTGCTCAGTGCTCCATCGTTTTTTCGAAAATTTTCGCCGTAATTTACCGTGATTAGCCGCGAGTTTGCTCCAACAGCATGCCAAGGGCCAGCTGTGGCCGTGGCAGTTCGAGTGCGGCCTCGAAAAACTCGCGAAGTTTGTCTACCGGCCGTGTGCAAAAAGGTAAACAAACCAACGCCGCGTCGACCGCCATCGCGCCGGGGAGTGTGAGCGCCAAAGGATTCGACCCCAAGTTACTACACGCTAATTACCGCGTCCAGGATCGCAGCCCTATTAGGCTCCGTTCAGCTACTTCCGGCAATCCGTCGACCGATGGCGCTTCAACATCCGCCAACATTCCCACCAGTAACAAGTTCGCGAGGCTGAGTGACGAGGAAAGCAGCTACAACAACACCGACGGTAGCACTACCGACGACGACGACGACGATGGTCGTGCACGGAAAAAGTGCCGACGCCAAAAAAAAGTAATTACTCCAAAGGAACGACGACCACCACCAATTTTTGTTTTGGACACGTTGGCGGACGATGTTGACGAGCAGCTGGAAGGCCTCGTGTACTGCCTCAAAATAGGTAAAGCGTCAGTGCAAGTGTTCACATTTGACCAAAAGAACTTCGACCTGGTTGTGGAGAAATTTAAGCGTAAAAACTTCAAATTCTACACATTTGACCCCGCACAGAAGACCGCTGTAAAGATTGTCTTGCAGGGGTACCAAGACCGCCCGACCTCCGTCCTCAAGGAGCACCTCTCGGGTGCCGGAATAACGCCGCGAGACATAAAAGTCCTCTCGCGGAAGACAACAGTCACAGGTACACACACACTGTACCTGTTGTACTTCGACCGCGGCACCGTCAAGATTCAAGACCTGCGGCGGAATAAGGCGTTGGACGGTTTTTGGGTAAACTGGCGGTTTTACTCCAAAAATCCGACGGACGCAGCGCAATGTCACCGTTGCCAGAATTCGGCCACGGCTCGCGGAACTGCAACCTCCAGCCCGCTGCGTGAAGTGCGGTGAGTCACAACTCTCGGAGGTGTGCGCACTGCCACGAAAGGCGGACTTGGGGGAAAACGCAGAACAAACCAAGCCGCGCGTAAAGTGCGTGAACTGCGGCAGCAGCGTCCATTAATTTAAGCACGGTTTATACTTTGAATATTTTCTAATAAAAATTGGAGAATATTATCGCTTATTTTTAAATTATCATTTGTAAAAATTAGTTTGTCATGACTACCACTCATGTTAAATGGAGACCCAAAAAAAAAAATGACTTTAACGCCGTTTTCTTTTCTTCGCGTCTGAGTAATTCTCAATAATTTTGCATTTTTTTGATTCTTGAGATTTTGATTTAGGTATTTATTTGGATGAAACGTGGGTTTTTGGATAGCATTTCCTATGACAACAGAAGCCATTTAGCATTATTTGTTTTTCCATTTAAGTCACCATTAAAATTTGCAGGCAGGTCTTACAAAATCGGTTTGCGAATGCTCAGAAATCTATATTTTGGTAAAACAAATTCTGATCGATGAAACACCAAACGGCAACGTTGTAGGATATGATAAGAACTGTTTAGGAAAATGGGTACACGAAAAAACTACTTCTCTGACATTTAATTTCACTTTTTATCGCAGGTTGAGGTCCCAAAAATACGGTTTTTTTTATTATCGAGATTGTTTGAAATGTTTCAGGCGACTTGCAACAATGAGTATTAGAAGGTTAAATGTTTAATATGTAATGAAAAAATATAAGATCTATTGTGGAATGCTGTTAATTTATCGTATAATTTAGATCATGTTTTTATTCTACTTAAAAACTTTCAACCTACGTCAATTATAAACCTGAAAACCATTGCACAGTGGTCCAGATCGCAAAATTAAGTGGAAAATGAATTTTCCGAAAAATTGTGAAGTTTTGGAGCTTTGGTGTCTTCAGAAGAGTTGTTGCAAATAAAAAGAGGCAACTTTTGGGTTGAAAATTAGGGTGGTTTATGAATAGGGTGATTTTGAAAATCAAACTTTTCAGGAATATTTTTGGGATTTTTTTGTCTTCTAGAAAATTGTTGAACTTGCCAATTCAAGCAACTTTGTCGAAGACAACTAAATTTTATCTCGCAAACTACGCCTTCTACGACCAAATTTATAGAAAGCATCTGAGCAAACCTGCAAAAATATGTTTTTTGAACATTGCAATTCAGGATTACGTTTTAGAGAAATGTAATGTTCGGGGCACTTTTAGAACTCTATAAATCCGAAATTTTCATGTTTTGACAAGTCAATTTGGACTTGAGGGTCAAAAGTTACATCCATTTTAAGGTAAAAAATATGCAAATTTAAATCTCAAATATCTCGCATTTGAAAGAGGAGATCCAGCATTACAAACGCTAAAAAAATCTCGGGGTGTTTTTCTTTGAACTCGAGATATTTTCATTTGAAAAAGTTTAATTTTCAAGGGAAAACCGTATGGGACCCTCCTAACGAAATTCGAAAATTGTCCAAATATTTGTATTTCCATGTAATTTTGTCCGCTGAATCTGAATATGCTCTCAGAATTAAGCCAAAGTATCAACAAATCGATTTTTGGTAATATTTTGGGATTCCATGTATAATTATCATTTTTCTCTAAAACTTAACCCTAAATTGCCACGTTCAAAAAACTGATTTTTGAAGGTTTTCTCAGATGCTTTCTATAAATTTGATCGTAGAAGGCGCAGATTGCAAGATAAAATTTTGGTGACTTCGACAAATTTGCTTGGATTGGCAAGCTCAACAACTTTCTAGAAGACAAAAAAAATCCCAAACATATTCCTGAAAAGTTAGATTTTCGAAATCACCCTAATTGTGAACCACCATAATTTTCAACCAAACCAAAAGTTGCCCCTTTTTATTTGCAACAACTCTTCTGAAGACACCAAAGGCGTCATCCATAAAGTATGTCACGCTCTAGGGTGGGAGGGGGTCTGACCAAGTGTGACATTGCGTGTTATAAGTATAGGAAAAGCGTGACAAAGGAGGGGAGGGGGGGGGGGGGGTAAATTTTGGCTGATTTTCACGTGACCTACTTTATGGATGAAGCCAAAGCTCCAAAACTTCGCCATTTTTCGGGAAATCCTTTTTCCACTTAATTTTGCGATCTGGACCACTGTGCATTGTGTTGTTAAAAATGCAATCAAAAAAACCTCAACGTATTTGAAAACATTTAGTCTGGAAGTAAAACAAACAAAGAAGTTAGATTTTTATGGAAAAACTAAAAAGCTTTACTTTGTTGTTCAAGAGCTGAAACCAGTACGTCTTGTTTTATAAAAGTTATTTGACATGAAATACTTGATTTCGGCATGTTTATTTTCATTTCTACTTTATATATTAAACCTTAGATAATTTTTTGATGAATTATACGATTTGAGTCTATAAAATTTCAAAAAAATATATAAACATACTTCAATTTGTATGGTTTCTTACATGCGTTCATGTTTTTAATTGATCTTCTTTCACTTATTTTAACGATTAAGGTCGCTTTCTTATACAATTTTGTTGCAAAATATTGATCAGAGCAAATATCGGAACAATTTTCAATGAATTTTAAATGTCCATACAAAAAGGCCATAAAAGTATTCACAAATCTGCATCTTGAGAAAGGATTTTGTGATCGATAATATTATAATAATATTTGTTTTCAACAAAGTTGAAAAAAAAGCTTTTAGGGCTGCTCAGAAAAACGTTGTTCGACTTATCACGAAAAATCTCATTTATGAATATGATTTAGATAAAAAAAAGTTGCATATTTTGAGCTATGGCACAAGTTTGTCAAAATTCATTTGACAAGATACATTTGCAATCAAAAAATAATGTACATAAACTTTACATAAAGTACACCGTGCACAGGTTTCAAGCAGTCATGCTTTTGAACGGGTTCTCCGTTCGTTCAAGTTTACACAGCAACACGAAAAATAACAGCTCTGAGAACGAACGCTCGTCTCTAAGAAACGTTCGTTCAGTAGGCTTTTTTGAAACGAACGGAGAACCCAGTTCAGAACTTCAACATTTTCCTTTGATAAGACCTCAGTAGACTAGCTAAACTTCATTGACTGTTAATCATCCGTTTACATATCAGTTCTGCTAGCTTAGTGGTAACAATTAGGTTTAGTAATCAGAAGTAGTGAGTTCGAATCTCTTTTTTGCTGAACTAGAAAAGCATTGATTTGTTTAAAATCACGGTGGCAATAAGTTTTCGTTTCCATTTAAGTTGAGTTGTCTATTGATTTTTAACCGTTTCATTTAGTCTCCCTATCCTCCTAGCTGGAGTGTCCCTAGATTTATATAAAATGTAATTTCAGTCGTCGTCAAAAAGTTGGTATACAAAAAACATATTTCAAAAAATTTAGATTCGAACTCACTTCCTTTGAATACTGTTCTTGCATGTTACCACCGAGCTAACTAAGCTCTGTACAAAACATTTTATTGAATGTTTATTTAAGTTTAACAGTTGCCATAGAGAGCCTCTGGCTACAGGCGGTTCACAGAACGCGTTCCAAACTTTGAAGAGAACGGCACGAAAAAGTGACGTTCTGTTTTTGGAACGAGAATCAATGGCTCCTGCGCGGTGGGTTCAGTTCGTTTTGAAGAAAGAGAACGAACGCAGAACGGGTTCCGTTCAAATTGCATGACTGGTTTCAAGTTAAAGTCTGAGTGTATTTTGTTTTTTCAAGAAGTGATTTTTTTTAATTTGTAGAGGTCATGACAGGACAGGGAAAAAAGTATTTATACACCGTCGATTTTTTAAGTCCCGATAACTCAGCAAATATGCGTCACATCTTCATTGTCCAAAAATTTAATTTACATGCTCCGTTATTTCAAAAAACACATTTTCGATTTTTTTTAAATCATTTTTTTTAATTATTTGAAAAAGCTCTGAAACACTTTTTATTCACCATTTAAAATGACAGTGATACCTTATCAGCCCATATTTTTTAATTGGTTCAGTATTTAATGGTCAAATATGAAACTTTTATTATTTTTCAACTCTTTTCAATAGAAATATTTTGAAATTAGGATTACCACGACAAAGCCAAAATAATAGTCTTTTTGCAACAAGTTGCAAAAAGAAGTTTTTTTTTTTTTCAGCACGAGTCGTGCATCTAATGAGTTTCACCGAATTGGATAAATATGACGAGTGTTAAAAAATCAAGTTTTGCAACATGTTCCACGCATTTTTTTTTGCAATTCCGAAAAACACCCTTCAAATGAAATTTAATTCAATTATCTATGTGTTTAGTCAACTTACCAATAAAATCAAAACATTGTTCAAAAGTAACACTTTTCAGCAACCATTTCAGTGCTGAAAAATAGAACTTTTCAGCACTTGTGCCGTAAGTAAACCTTTTCGAAATTTTATTTTTAGTAGAAAAAAGCAGGTTTCGTCATGTGAGAATGACAGGAAAAGTAATTAGTTTTTTTTTATAATAAAATTTAGTTTTATTAGTAGTAAATAATACAGGTAGATGGATTAATCACGTGATCTTCTACTAATCGTCATAATATTTGTAGGGATTTCGGTTGTTGTTTCTGCGTGATCTTCTCCTGGTATTGTTTTGTTTCGCCGATTTTGCTTCGTTTTCATTTTCTGTTTTGTCGTCGTAGTCGTCGTCCTCTGGAGAGATATCCATAGGTTTGGAATGGCATTGCGGATGATCTGCTGGTTTTATTTGGTGTTTTTCGATCGAGGTCGTTGGCTTGATTATTGTTATTGCTGCTGTTTCTTCTGGTGCGGTTGCTGTTTCTATTGCTGTTGCTATGGTATTGGTGATGGTAGTGTTGGTGCAGGTGGTTGTTGTGCTGGTGATGGTGGTGTTGTTGTTGGTGTAATCGTTGTATTTTTTATTTCGGCACACTTCTTCCCGTGATGAAGTGGTTTTGCACAATGGCGGCAGGTTTTCACTTGCTGGTTGTACATTACGTAGCCCCATTCCTCCTCTACCTGAATAAAGGAAGGAATGGGCTTCTCCAAAACCATCCGGACAATTCTAACTCCATTCGGAATTCCGGGGAAATATTCCCGCCAGACTTCTCTTCGAATGGACCTGACTTCCCCGTAGGCCTCGAGATAGGTGGCGATTGAATCGTTTGACATGTGCGGCGGCAAATCGTGGACGTAAACTTGAATCGCGTTGTCCTCTTCAAAAATAGGAATACGGAAGGTTTGCCCCTGCATCCTACCTTGTGCTTAAGGTTGTGTTGGTCAACTAGGTCCGAAGCTTCCTCCGGTGATCCTAGCTCGATGATGACGTGGTTTCGGGTGTTGCTTAGTTGAACGTTTTTTAATCGTTTTATGTCCAGTTTGAGTTCCTTGGTGATGAACTTCGATACGGATTCGATGTCCGGTCTCACCGGCATGACGTTAAAGCAGTGTTTCTCAATCTTTTTCGTTCCATTCCCCCCTTGACTAATTTTCATAAACTTCATTCCCCCCTTAAATTTTGAATAAATTTTAAACAAATTTCATAATTTACCATTTAATGGTTATCATAAGACTGAAGTTTCAATAAAAAAAATCATGCAAAACATAGTTTGTAAATAAACTACCATTGGCAGTCCAAAATTGTTTGAACTTTCTTCCAGAGATATTGTTTCAAATTTAGTTAAATTAATTTGGCTGTCAAAAAAATGTTATAAAAGTTAAAAAAATGATTTGAGAAAACTAGAATAACTTATAAGCGATATTTTCAAAATTGTATTTTTTATAAACTAACTGTTCCTGATTGAATTAATGCAAATGTTTCCATGAAAAAATAATCTTATAATCTTTTCGTGTAAAATAAAATTGGCGATAATCAAAATACTTGAAAAGAGATGATAAAATTCACAAAAAAAATAAAATCTGCTGCTCAAATTCAATGCAAAAAATTCCAGATTTTTATAAGTTCAATTTAGTTTTTCATAGAACTCTTAAATTTTAGAAGAGTTTATCAATCTCTGAAAAATAGAGCAAAAACTCATAAAAATGTGTTAAAAAAAACATTCCTTTTTTAACGGACTTTTATTTTTATAGTAGAAATATTTCTTCCAATTCGATAATTTCAAAGAAAGTTTCAGACATGGATTATTTTTACAAGCTTGTTTAAAGGGGGTGTACCCCATTTGGCATAATGGACATTTGGCATAACGGGTTTTCAAGATGGACGTTTGGCATAATGGACGTTTGGCATAATTGGTCCAAGACATCAGGGACGTTTGGCATAATGGACATTTGGCATAATGGACGTTTGGCATAATTCGTTCAAAAACCATCAAGGACGTTTGGCATAATGGACGTTTGGCATAATGGACGTTTGGCATAATGGACGTTTGGCATAATGGACATGATTATTACTAGCTTGTTTTTTTGTTAATTATTTGTCATTTTCACGAATGAAAATGTATATTTTTTACCTTTTTTATATTACTTTAAGAGATTAACATTTTTTTCTATAAAAAATTAGGTATCTCTATATTTTTCCCAATAGTAAATTCTTTCCATTTTGAATAATTCACAATAAATCTTTTCAATGAAATTTTGATATTTTTATTAAATAATTTACATATCTCTTGTAAGCTTAAGATTTTTCCCTTTCAATATAATTAGGAGTAATTTTTAAATGAAATTTTCCTTCTTTTATATGAAATTCATGATGAGAAAAACCTCTTCAAATCTTCGACAATTGAGCTTTTATAATGCAATTTTCCCTTCTTTTGATCAAAATTTTACTTGAAGAAGGAAATTTCTAAATAAATTCACATTTTTCCCTTCTTTTTCGAATATAATCTAAAGAAACCCTAGAACTGGGCAGCACTCATCCGACACGAGACTAGCGGAAAGATTCACTGACACAGAGAACACAGTTCTACATGACCGAGAGAATTATGCCCTCGAGTCCATTTTCAAGAAAAAGTTCATCCTTCAAAACAAAAAGTGTTCTCTACGGGAACTGAACCAGAGACTAATAATAGACTAACTCAATGACTAAACTGCCTTGGCCACAGCAGCTTGGTGACACAAGATTAGTCAGATTTCGATGTATGACTCTTGTTGCAGATTTACTGTTTCAATTAATTTATTAAATTAATTGTTTTACAGGTATGAGTTGGTACCATTATTCTATCGAGTTTAGCATTGAGCTCTCTATAAATTTTGATGGAATTATACTCGATCCTGTAATTTGGGTGAATGGATGTCGATGTTGCTTTTCTTTAAATATGTTGCAATTAAGTTTTTAATTCAATTTTCCCATCATTTTTATATTTAACTTGAAGAAGGGAAACTCTCTTATAGATGTTGTCTTTAAACATTTATATAATTTCTGCACATTTTTTCTCTGTTGGTTTAATTTTTGCAATAAAGTTGTTTATGGAATTTTCCCTTCTTTTATTTATTCAATACTAATCTTAAAGAAGGGACAACTGCCTAAAAAATGCTGATTAAATGTTATTTTTAAGAGAGGTAGGTGAAAAACATAAAAATATTGCGATAGTCAAACATTTAAAGAGTGTCAAAATGTGAATCTTTAAATTTACTTTTCCTTCCATAAGTTGAATTTTATATAAATAAATATAAATTTTATAATAAAATTCATAATCGAAGTTTATTGTCAAATATTCGAAAAGTATTGTTTTTAGAGATTTTCCCTTCTAAAAGTTGAATTTAAAATAAAAGAAGGGAAAATTTCAAAACTCATTTGTCAAATATTTAAAGAAAGAAAACATGTACATCCCTTATTAAGGATGAATATTAAAGAAGAAAAATTGCATAAAAACAATGATTGCAAAATTTTGAAAAAAACAAACTGCACATTTTTGAGAGATTTTACCTTATTTGAGCTTTAAAATAAAAGAAGAGCAAATTGCTTTAAAAAATTTAAATGCATTTCGTTAAATAAGAGCAAAATGTACATACATTCTTTAGGTTGAATTTGAAAAAGGAGGGGAAAGGGTAAACAGTATAAATTTTTTATTGCTAAATTTCAAAGACTGGCAAAACTTACATCACTTTGTTAGGTTGAATTTAAAATAAAAGAAAGAATAATTGAATACAAAAAAATAGCTGCAAAATATTTCAAATGAAGACAAATCTCAATATTATATATTTATGAAAAATGCATTTTATATTTATGAAAAATTGCATTTTAAAGATTTATTAAGAAAAAAGGAAAAAAATTACATCTATTGGGAGAAAATGACAAAGATACTAGATTTCTTGAAAACAAAAATCATTTTTAAAGTAAAGTTATCTGCTTAGAAAAAGAAAAAAACCTATAAATTATTATTCTTTACAAAAATAAATACTTATTGAACAAAAAAAGCTAGCAAAAATTATGCCAAACGTCCATTATGCCAAACGTCCTTGATGGGTTTTGAACGAATTATGCCAAACGTCCATTATGCCAAATGTCCATTATGCCAAACGTCCCTGATGTCTTGGACCAATTATGCCAAACGTCCATTATGCCAAACGTCCATCTTGAAAACCCGTTATGCCAAATGTCCATTATGCCAAATGGGGTACACCCGTTTAAAGGCATTACTTTTCTATTGCATCCTCATTCCCCCCCAAGAATGGCCAAATTCCCCCCCAGGGGGAATTCCTCACCGGTTGAGAAACACTGCGTTAAAGTCAATCACGACAGCGTTCCGGCGATATGTCGGCATGGCGAACGATTTTTAACACGGCCCCGGCAGGGGAAGAAAAGAAAAAAGGAAATCCGTAGGAGCTAGTGTTTACGTCCAACAGCAGCAAGAGCGAACTGTCGTCTGATATCACAATGGAATTGCAAAAATATGTTTCTAAACCCTATTTTAATGTTTGTCTTGATTAGAAAGTTTTGGTGAAAATGGTAGAAAATTACAAAGCAGTTCTATTTTTTAACATTGCAATCAAACATTTTTTGGTTCTCCTTCTCACTTCAACGGCCTGATAGTCCGCACGACTAAGGCGCAGTTCTCTTTGCTAGTGCTGGGTTTGAATCCCGTCGATTGCAATGTTTCAAGTGATCAAGTGGTGATTCATAAAAGTGATGTGCAGCGATGGAATAATCATCATCAAAAGAAAATCTTTGGACGTTCATCAAGAGAAAACATCCGAAGAGAGCATGCTCTCCTCTCTCGTGCACGAAAGATCGGTAAAAGAAATCGAAAAAAATCATCATCTTGATTATTCGGCGGAACATCTTTTTCACTACTACACATGCAAGTGTAACGTCACACGTCGAAAAATGTCACTGTCACTATTTGTAGATGGGCAATGTGTGTAAACAAAGTGAAATAAATATTATTAAGTGGTGCTGACAAGGAAATTCACAAAAAATCATCAGCAGATTGATTTTCTTGAAGAAATTCGGGAGTGATTTTCTTTTGCGTGATTTTCCTCCTCTCTCTTTCGAGGGTGAAAAAAGTTCGCAAGCGAAAATGATTTTTTGCGATTATTCCATCCCTGGTGATGTGTAGCTTGAAGATTCATTTCTATATGAGTTCAAATATCATTTCGTAAAAAAGGTGAGGGCAAGGGGTGCTTATAATCTCAAAATCTGTCAGTATAAAAATTCACTGAAATAACTGGGATTTTCTGTTAGATGAGCGTAACTTCGTCTTTGACTTGGGTCTGTCACTGTACCAAATTTATCTGTCGGTGTAACTAGCAGAAATCCGATTAATTTTCCTTCACAAAGCAGAATAAGAAATCCACCTTAATGTGAGTCCAATCACCGATTAGCAATTTAATTAACCGTAAAAATCACCAAACCAGCAAACGATTGGTGGGTGGTGCCAGCCAGGCTAATTCTTTCAACCGTAACCTCAAACCCCAGAAGCAGACAAGAGAGTGCAAATGTGGTCCAGGAAGGTCGAACTAAAGGCAGGCAGCAAAAAAAAAAAAAGAAGAAAAATCCATGTTCTGTGTTTAATCATTAAATTAATTAGACCCATTACAACGATTTTAATTAGATTCCATTGTCTTGTTGATTTAGGTCTCGTTATCAGCCGAACCTGCCTAACTGGTGGCCAAAGGGTGGCTTCGGGCTCTGGGTTCCCACCAACAAAGGAAGCCACCTGAAGAAGGGCCCCGTTTCCCAGGGGACCCAGGAAAGGATGAGCGAGAGAGAAGAGTTTACAGCACCCCGGTTAAAAGGGGTGCCGAACATGTGTCCTACTATATAGAACGAGAGGAGTGTTTGTATTTGGCAGTGGCAAGCAAACCCAGGTTTTCCCAGAATAAAGTACCATTTAGCGTGAAAACTACCGTAAAATGATGATCCAGGGGTCTTTAATCGGAGATTAGAAAGGGTCTAAAAATGTGCAGAGCTCAAAATTTCGAAAAATTAATGATGATATCTAATTTGAAACTTAAATATTTTCAGAAAATTTTATCGTAATGATAAATCTCAAAATACCTTGGCAACCACTGAGATCGTATCTAGAACTTGCTCAAAGTAACAAGGAAACGTGCAATCTCCGTGAAAAAGGTATAAGATTAAGGGAAGTCCCTCGTCTGCTCCAAGACGACAGCGTGTATAATTACATCTCTGCCAACTCTTGTCGAGTCAAAGTCGAAGAAAATGGTTTTTCGAATCAATGGGTTTCACTGATTTGTACCCTCCGGAGAGAATATGCTGGATCATAGCATCATCGATTGAGAGACTGCTCATTCCAGTGCAGGCTCAAGCAATTAAAACAACTCTGAGTGGCATGTATTTTAAGGAAAAACATTTCTTCAGTTCCCCTCCACAGTTCAGCCTCCTCGTCACAGTTTGTTGGCTGACATTCCCAACAGTCAGTGGTGGCAATACGAGAAACCACTCCCCAGTTCTATACATGCAGCGGAGGAGTCGGATAAGTCTAATTAAAGCAAGCAAGGTACTCCCAGAACACCCCACTCTTAGGACGTAGCCGTTACGCCTACGTACGACACGTTTTGTTGCGAGTGGCAGTGTTGCCAGTTGGGGCAGTGGGAAGCGGGGTTTCCAAAGCCCTAAAACCAAACAGCAAACAGAAAAGGGGGTGGTGAACAATGTCCTCTCTAGACCACCGTCGGGGAGGTACTTTCAAGTGCAGGAAAGGTGCTTAAGCCATCCAGATTTGCACCAGTGCGGGGACACGCTAGACTGGGGCCAACAACCCTTGCAGAGGGGAAGTTCTCTGGGAAAACGCAAAGAAATATTACTACTTTATTAAAACTGGCAATCGATTTATTTCATAAGTTGATTGTTGATTGTTTATCGTCGATCGTCGATTGTTGATTGTTGATTGTTGATTGTTGATTGTTGATTGTTGATTGTTGATTGTTGATTGTTGATTGTTGATTGTTGATTGTTGATTGTTGATTGTTGATTGTTGATTGTTGATTGTTGATTGTGGATTGTTGATTGTTGCTTGTTGATTGTTGATTGTTGCTTGTTGATTGTTGATTGTTGATTTTTGATTGCTGATTGTTGATTGCTGATTGTTGATTGTTGATTGTTGATTGTTGATTGTTGATTGTTGATTGTTGATTGTTGATTGTTGATTGTTGATTGTTGATTGTTGATTGTTGATTGTTGATTGTTGATTGTTGATTGTTGATTGTTGGTTGTTGATTGTTGATTGTTGATTGTTGATTGCTGATTGCTGATTGTTGATTGTTGATTGTTGATTGTTGATTGTTGATTGTTGATTGTTGATTGTTGATTGTTGATTGTTGATTGTTGATTGTTGATTGCTGATTGTTATTTGTTGATTGCTGATTGTTGATTGTTGATTGTTGATTGCTGATTGTTGATTGTTGATTGCTGATTGTTGATCCTTGTGTTAGTTAAGTCTAAAAAACCATTCAAATGATCCGATTCGGCAAAGAATTGCTCATCATATTTCAGCCCATTCTACGGAGAGGCTGCGGTCGTACACAAGTCATCATCGTATCATGCATCATTTAGCATTACGGTCGGTTTGGCTTTCAGTGTTTCAATCCAGCAGCCCTAACCTGCACCACCACACCTCACTTCACCACCCCAGGGCAGTTTCATTTAATGAACGAAAATGGTCCCAGCCTTTTTGTGTCTCTGCATCGCCGAAAAGGAGATCGAAAGGCTTGGACCAGGGCCCTTTGACCTAGTGCTGTTGCGGAAAGTGTGAGATCGCCGCATCAGCCTTTCCAGGACTATCCAGGTTTTTAAGCGAAGATGGCGCTCGAATGGTGAACGCCCGAAATGTCAAAATCGCGCAGTAGCACCAACATTAGAAAAAAAATATGGCTGTCATGCCATGGCACACTTGTTCCGTAATGTTGGTACCACTGCGTGATTTTGACATTTCGGGCGTTCACCATTCGAACGCCATCTTCGCTTAAAAACCTCGATAGAGTCCAAGGACGAACCCAATTCCTGGAGGTGGTGGGGGTGGTTCGTTTCATTAACCGAAACGCGGTAAATTTCCCTTGAAGCTGATGACGTCGGTGGAAGGAATGGGGGCCTCGAAGGAGAAATCAATTAGTTATAAGTTTTGGACCGGAACAGTTTGAGGATTTTGGGTGTAAGGATGTTGGTGTGAAAGAGGTTCGAACAGAATTAATAATAATCGATTAAGGTGATAAGATGCCTCTACAATTATTCCTATGGGCAAAGTTTCACGCAAATCGAAAAGGGGCCAAGGCATCAGCTTTGTGAGTTGACCGAACATTACTCAAAAGTGAAAATGTGTACTGTCACTAAGAATTGGTCTACTACACCTAGTTTTTATTTTGATCTTTTTCAATGTTTACAAAAATGAATACATCTTTATTTTTAATCCTCTACTGCCCACATTTTTTCGATATTTTGTTATTTTTCCCTTGTTTAGGAGGTCATTTTTACCAACTTTTGTGCAACGAAAAACTTTACTTTTCTTGTTTTATGTTTTTCGTGTTTCGTTTTAGTATTTTGATTTGCATTTATCTTATTTAGTTTATGCTTGTTTTTGGTAGTATTTGGCCTATTCTACCACCTCCTATCATTACATTTTACCTTTCTATTTTTTTCATGTTTTTTACATGTTTTCATGTTTTTCGGCTATAGAATGACACCATTATCATTTAAATTGTAAAAATGCGTAGAGGCATAGCCTGGGACAATTTAAAAATTATATTTCTTTTCTTATTGAATCATAGGAAATGTAAGTTAAAGAATCACAGCCAAGGTTGACCCCTCAAAGCATTATATTCTAACAAACATTGGCAAAGTCACATAAAACAAGTTAAATTTCCAACCCTAACATTTTCTAAAATTGTAAGAGGTCTTCTTTCCGCTGCTGTTTAAAGATCAATGGGTCGAAAAATTTAAATTTTGCGATTTTTTTAATCGAAGCCCGTCTAGAGGTAGGGTTGAGTAGTAAAGGGTTGATTAGGCGTTAGTTCAAGGTACCAAACTCAACTATTTTCTGCCCCTAAATCTCAATTAACAAACTAAGGTTACTTGATGAGATTTGATTAGATTAGGTTAGTTTAGATTAGATTAGATTAGATTAGATTAGATTAGATTATATTAGATTGGATAAGATTAGATTAGATTAGATTAGATTAGCTTAGATTAGATTAGATTAGATTAGATTAGATTAGATTAGATTAGATTAGATTAGATTAGATTAGATTAGATTAGATTAGATTAGATTAGATTAGATTAGATTAGTTTAGTTTAGTTTAGTTTAGTTTAGTTTAGTTTAGATTAGAATTGATTTGATTAGATTAGATTAGATTAGATTAGATTAGATTAGATTAGATTAGATTAGATTAGATTAGTTTAGATTAGATTAGATTAGATTAGATTAGATTAGATTAGATTAGATTAGATTAGATTAGATTAGATTAGATTAGATTAGATTAGATTAGATTAGATTAGATTAGATTAGATTAGATTAGATTAGATTAGATTAGATTAGATTAGATTAGATTAGATTAGATTAGATTAGATTAGATTAGATTAGATTAGATTAGATTAGATTAGATTAGATTAGATTACCCAAGTAACATTTTTTTTCAGTAGTTCTACAAGAGCTCTTCAAGATAGCTACAGCATAGCAGTTTGGACCGCGGTAGGATTAAACTCCTTCAAGTACTCTTCCAAACTCCTGAAGAAGTTTTGAAGAGAATTTTATCCTATCGCGGTCCAAACTGCTATGCTGTAGCTATCTTGAAGAGCTCTTGTAGAACTCCTGGAAAAAAATGTTACTTGGGTAGATTAGATTAGATTAGATTAGATTAGATTAGATTAGATTAGATTAGATTAGATAAGATTAGATTGAATTAGATTAGATTAGATTAGATTACATTACATTTTAACATTTGAGGTCTGCTCTTGGGTCTGACAGAATAAGATGTCAAGCAAAAATATTCGCAACACAAATCTCATGAGCTCGAATCTCGAGGTGGAAAACTTCGAAGTGCAAAATAAGTTCGACCACCACCGACCCCAACAGGAAATTGGATTATAATATTGCGACACTATAGCATAGCAAAAAGTTAAGTGTTCTGTCAGCCTTTTTATCCTTCCATATCGTTCCGGTTTGTGTCAAAGTTCATCGAAGGATATTAATCAGTGTAAAAAGAATAAGTTATCCTTGTTGTTTTGTTGCTAATCAGCAGATTTAATTTAAGGTTAGCTCTACATTATGACTTGAATCGCTCTTTAAATGAGGTTGGTGAACTTTTTCGTGTTTATTGAGCAGCAACCAGCTAAATTTAATTGTTAATTTTATTTTAAACGGAACGTGTTTAAAACTCCCTTTCGTAAAGTAATTTAAATATTCTAAAAGTGTAAGTTACAGATGTTCCAAACCATTCACAGCTGCATGAAAATCATCAAATGGAAACAGCTTCCAAATTAATTGACAAACCTTGCGTCTCGCAACTTCCGCCTTCAGCAGCTCAGCCAGGAAGGTAACACTTGTCTTAATCACCTGGACTTATTTTCACTTTAATTATTGCTCGCTCCTTCTCGATGTCACAGAGCGTTCTGCCGGTTAGTGCTGCTGACTTAGCTTTTCAGCTGCAATTTGAGCAAACTTTTCGCCTCTTAGACACGCTGTTACAGGCGCGCTGCCACTTTTAGGAATATTACATTTCGACACGTGGCACACAGAGCAGCGCAACTTTTTCCCTCAGGCTAGGAAAAGCGACGCCAAGGTGCGTCGTCGTTTTCGCTTTGGAAAACTTTTCCACGAAAGCTAATTAAATTGATTTTGGCTGCTGTATAAACGGAAAACTCAATCTCTTGACGCGATATGCTGCTGTGACGTGCTTGTCAAGTTTAATAAAAGCTCAATCTTTGTTTTATATCGAGAAAATTAAGGAGAATTCGAAGCTGGTTTTAAATTCAGATTCAGGCTGCCTAAAACAATTTGTTTATTTCATTTTTTATATTTGATTGTTTTGGCTTATTCATTTGTTCATTTGTACATTTGTTCATTGGCAATTTGTTCATTTGTTCATTTGTTCATTTGTTCATTTGTTCATTTGTTCATTTGTTCATTTGTTCATTTGTTCATTTGTTCATTTGTTCATTTGTTCATTTGTTCATTTGTTCATTTGTTCATTTGTTCATTTGTTCATTTGTTCATTTGTTCATTTGTTCATTTGTTCATTTGTTCATTTGTTCATTTGTTCATTTGTTCATTTGTTCATTTGTTCATTTGTTCATTTGTTCATTTGTTCATTTGTTCATTTGTTCATTTGTTCATTTGTTCATTTGTTCATTTGTTCATTTGTTCATTTGTTCATTTGTTCATTTGTTCATTTGTTCATTTGTTCATTTGTTCATTTGTTCATTTGTTCATTTGTTCATTTGTTCATTTGTTCATTTGTTCATTTGTTCATTGGTTTGAATTTGCCAGTTTGATGATTGGTTTTATGTTGAGTTTTCGTTGTTCAAAATAATCGTAAAACTTTGTTGTTTGTCAAATTTAACTCAAGTTTATGTGGCTCCAAAAAAGTTTCGCTAGAACTTTAAACATAAACTAAGATCCACTTTCTTGCGCTTCTACCCAGAATTGGGTCGCAGTAAATGTAATTGAACATTTCCTAGCTTTCCACAACGAATTTAACTTAATTAAATAAGAGCTTTTAAAGTTTCCTCCGTTGTTTGTGTGCTGCAGCTCCCCTTCAGGACCTCGTTCAACCTCATTTCCAAAAACACAAAAAGGACTGGCAGGACCCAAAATACGCGGGGCTGCAATTCAAATAATTTCCATTTAATTTTATCTACTTTTGAGCCGCAACACCACTTTGGCTGATGCAGTGCCAATTTCCGGGAGGGGGACTCTCTGCTCACAGCCTATATTTGCAGAGTGCAGTTTCACAGTGCTCGTGCTGATTACAACCCCGGGCAGCAGGCCCGGCCCTCACGACAGTTTGCAACCGTAGCCTACCCGACCCACGGCCCATCCGAACCGGCAATGGGTCATTCCGGTGTGCGGAAAGGCAATTTCAAATATTTACATTGATGCCCGGCGGCGGAACTGATAGCCGTCCTACCGGGAGTTGGGCTTTCTTTTTTTTTTGTTGGTTCTTGTGTTAATGATTTTTCTGTGATGAAAATTAAAGCTATGCAAAAGTGTTTTGAGCTGAGCTGGGAACTTGTTTCTTCATGTAAAATTATAGAAATATACAATGCAGGATAAAAAACACTTTTACCATCATAATAAAAGTGTTTAATTTCGAGCGCATCAATCGAAATTTTAAAATACTATGATCCCAGAAGCTAGCCTGAGAATTTGAGCGCATTTGTTAAAGGTTTAGTTGCTCCAGTTTTGATTTGAAGTTAGTATGGAACTTTAAACAATTCACTATGAAAAATTGTAACTTTTTACATATTCTTAGAAAAAAAATATCCCGAAACCCAATCAAAATTTTCTGTTCTTAGGTTTCTTAGGTAATCCGGGGAACAATATTGTAGAACATCGCAAAGTGCTAGGAATTGATCTCAAAAAGATACAGGATGTTTCTTGGAGTTTACTTTGAAATTTCCCACGAGAAATCTCTAAGACGAAAAAAAATCGGGTTGAGAAAAACGTTCTAGAAGAAGACCTAAAAATTGAAAAATAAATCCATTTAATTTGTTGATATTCCATTCTAACTTCAAATTAAAACTGGAGCAACTAAACCATATCCAAATGAGCTCAAATTTTCAGGCTAACTTCTGGGACTGTAATATAGTTTGTTTTTTGAAAAGGTCTCTAGATACCTTAATTAAGGCTGCAAAGTAACCAAGGAAGTTGTTGTCTTTTTATTACAAATTTGTCAAAACTACGGACCCAATCCTTCAAGAATCTGACTGTAAAAATAATCAAACTTTGTTGTTAATAACTTCGAGCAGTTCTCTACGAAATCGTTTTTTTTATTAATTTTAATTTTTGTATTTTTTAATCCGGCTGAAACTTTTTTGGTGCCTTCAAAAATCTGTATCTTTTGAAGGATTTTTTTTATCGATTGGCGTCTTCGACAATGTTGTAGGTATCGATAAGGACTACACTGAGAAAATAATGATACACGGCTTTAACAATTTTGGAGATTTATAATTTTACTTTTTGTCACTAAAACTTGATTTGCAAAAAAACACTATTTTTTCCTTTTCTGATATGATTTAGGGGACATAACATGCCAACTTTTCAGAAATTTCCAGTATTGGCAAAATATTCAAAATAGCAAAATATAGAAAACTTCCTCAGCTCTTAAAAAATATTTTTTTAAAGTGGGCAAACATGAGCACTAATTTAAATAAAAACGTTATTTAAACCACCTTTAGGTGGTTGGTGCCTTCCTTACATTCAAAAAGTCAACACATTCAGTAAAAATAGCAACATTCCCCCTTAACATGTTTAACAAATCAACTTTATTCCTCATTTCTTTTGATAAGGTTCGCAGACCTTCAATATTTCTGGCTCATCGGCAAAGTCTGATAAAAAACCTATTCAACCATAGTTCAGAAAGAGATTCAGACAATATTTCAATCACAATATCTGAAATCCAGCCTCCAAAAAGTGTATAAATAACACTTAAGTGCTAATAACTTTTGATAGGGTTGTTAGATCCTCGATGTTCTTGGCTCATTTGGAAGGTCTTTTGATTATCTAACCAACGACTGGTCGCATGATGAACCCGGACATCATTTTCATTGAAATATCTGAGATCCAGCCTCCAAAAAGTGTATAAATAACACTTCAGTGCTAATAACTTTTGATAGGGTTGTCAGAATTCAATAGGGTTGTCAGATTCAATGTTTTGCGCTTATTGGAAAGGTCTTTTTAATACCTTTCTGAAAATGTATAACATGATAGGTTTTCTTGCAAAAACCACCCTTTTTACAATCTTCCGGAAATACGCCAAAAACGTTGTTTAGCATTACTTTTGAAGTACTTAACTAAACTTGCTGATGTTAAATAGAGACCTATGGGACCCCAAGACGGATCGAATGAGACTAATACGGTCAAAATCCGTTCATCCAGTCCGGAGATAATCGAGTGACAACTTTTTTGTCCACCCACCTACACACATCCACACAGACATTTGTTCAGAACGAGGCTCAGAACATGAGTCGATATGTATGCGTGAAGGTGGGTCTACGAGGTCAAATTAATAAGTTCATTTTTCGAGTGATTTTATAGCCTTTCCTCAGTACGGCGAGGAAGGCAAAAATTAATAATTGAGACTATTTTTAAAAAAGTTACCCAAGAATGGCTACACCCAAAGTTAAAGAACGAGGGGATAGTCCTCACGAAAAGAAACGTGAGGAAAGTACTATTTCGCGAGAGTATAGTTCTCTCGCGTGTTCATTCGTTCATTGGAACAGTTCATTCTATTGAGTGGCTTATATGGACAAATGACCGCCACTCAGTTACCGAACCATGGTGGCCCATACGGCAAAGGCACGGTTCAATGTGCCGTAGGTCTTGGGTTCGAGTCTCGATACCGGTACTTTTTTTTTTTTTTATAGATGAACTTTTTTTGAAGATGAACCATGAGTAAAGTACTCGCGGTAATTTCGGGATTTATCCTCTCCGTCCGCACACAGTACAATTTTACTACCGAATCGTGCTCTTTATCCTCTCGTATGCCGATACCCAGTTCTGGGTGTATGACTTGAAAACAGTGCACTTTTTCAAAATTTCACTGCAGTACTTTTTGATTGAAAATTCGATTTTACATCGAAAAATAAAGTTGAAAAATGTTTGCGACCAGAATATCGATTTTTTCAAAAAATCAGTGTTGATTTAAAAAATCATAACACGGTCCAAGATTTTTTGCCTTTTCTCGAAATTTCTGAAAAGTTGGCATTTTATGTCCCCTTATACATATCAGAAAATGAAAAAAGTAAAACTAGTGTTTTTGCCTTCCTCACCTTACTGAGGAAAGGCTATAAAATCACTCGGAAAATGAACTTTTTAATTAGACCTCCTAGACCTACCTTCATTTGTACATATCGACTCAGAATCACCAGCTGAGCAAATGTCTGTGTGTTTGGCTGTATGTAGACATGTGTACCAAATCAATGTCACTGGAATATCTTGTCACAGGCTCAACGGATTTTGGCCGGAATGGTTTTAATCGATCCGTCTTAACGTCCCCTAAGTTGCTATTTAAATTCATTCAGAATCATCATGTGTTCAAAAAGTTATGTTAAAAAAACTGTTTCATATTAAACTAAAATTATGGTAAAAAGGGTGGTTTTTTCATGAAACCGTGAGGGTTTCATGAAAAAACCACCCTTTTTACCATAATTTTAGTTTAATATGAAACAGTTTTTTTAACATAACTTTTTGAACACATGATGATTCTGAATGAATTTAAATAGCATGTTATATATTTTTAGAAAGCATATGAGAAGACCTTTTAGGTGGAGTAAGAATTTTTAAGATGTGACTTACCTATCTTAAATTACAAGCAGTTTAAAAAATGGTCTGAATTCACATAACCTCAACTAGTCGGGTCTGATCGCCACGAAAAAGCCGTGTAGAGGGGTGCCATTTTCCTCAAAGGCCGTGTCTGTATAACCTTGACAAAAAGTTTGTAGGTAGTCTGTTTTTTTACTCATCACTTATTTTTATTAGGACTTATTAGGTGCTGCGAACGTTAGGGGAGATCCATAAACATGTGGACACTTTAGGGGGATTGAAAACACTATAAATGAGAGAAAGGCACCAACCACCTAAAGGTGGATTAAGTAACGTTTTTTTTTTTGCAAATCAAGTTTTAGTGACAAAAAGTTAAATTAAAAATCTCAACAACAAAAAAATTACCTTTTATCATTATTTTCTCAGTGTTTTTCTAATCCATACCAACAAAATCGATCAAAAAATTCCATCAAAAGATACAGATTTTTTTAATTTTCAGATATCAATTTTGTATGTACAGCTGCCAATTTTGTATGGAAAATTATATGGACAAACTAATGATGCAAAATGGCATCTTTGGGCATACCGAAGGCACCAAAAAAGTTTCAGCCGGATTAAAAAAATACAAAAAAAAAATCGAATGACCGAAATCTCAGAGAATTGCTCTTTGATGACAGTAATTTAGGAGATAAATAAAAAAATCATATTCATAGCTCTCGTAGTTTTGAAGATACTAAAATGTCTGCAACAATCTCTGGTTGATGTGTACCGTTAAAGAAAATTTAAAATATAATGATGAATCTCGGATGGTGCTCGTACACGTTTTAGTTTGTTCCCAAGATAAAGTTTGAAAACCATCATCTATTCCAGAGTATTAATCAATCACCTTTAAATAAACTACCATCGATACAAATTTATTATGCATCTACGACGCATCACCACCCAATTCATCCCCCCCATCTGGTGGATGAAATTCTCTCGTGGTCAAATGTGGTTCGAAAATGAGACTGTGTTTTGGTTTATTCATATCAATTTGGTGCGAAAATGTGTGTGTCGAACATCGCAGCGGAAAACACTGTTTTATTTCCACTCTCACTATATCATCGAAAGAGGTAATGAGAGGAAAGATGGATGGGAGGGGGTGGGACGATTTTGGCGAAATGGTTTTCCCTCCCTTGACCCCGCCACCGCACAAATGGATCGGTGCCAATATACAAATATTTATTAAGATTGAAAATAAACCGGCATTGGCGTGGAAAACTGGTGCAATTCGTTGATGCCAGCAAAAGAAAGCAGACTCGAAACAGACGCACCCGGAATGCTTTCTACTGATTGGAGTAACAATTTGAAGGTTATTCTTAATTGTTTTTATTGTGACGAGCAACATTTGTTTTTGGAATAAAAAAATAAAGAAAGAATTAAAAAAAAATGAAAATGTTCAAGGTACCACTAAAGTACACAAAATTTGTCAGCATCTTAACAAATAAAAAGAAGCATTCCAAAATATTTGTTGAGTTTTTAAAATAATCAATCAACATCGGAAAGCACATTTTGGTGTCGCTCATATCTGGCTGCAAAGTGGACATTTCCTAGTAAGAGCGAATGCCGCATGAAAACCCACGTTCGTGTGAGGAAATGGAAAATTTAAAATGAAATTCGCTCTATTTATACCGCGGTGCAAGATTGTCAGCGCAAAGTTATGGAGTGAGAATGAGTTGAAAATTGGACAATAAGAGGCATAATTTTCCCTCCTGCAATGCAGAGCAAGCATGTTGAATGAAAGGACTAGATTTGAGTAGAGCATGCAACTCTCCGTCACCAATTGAATGAAATTGAAAAAAAATCTTGTCGTTCAAATGAGTCGTAGGAAAAAAAAACATCCGCTCATATATGCTGATAAGCTCTGATTTGTGGCCGTTCATCAATAAATGAGCAGCCTGCTACCGATAATTGGCGGAGCATTTATTAACATAACTAATTATGCTTGCACTGAAACTGTACTTTTTATTGCCCTCACTGGGGTCCACAAATGAGTTGACACCACACACTCACACGGTTCGTGAGATAAGCCAATCAAATCGTTGTCGAACAACACAACTGTCCTCGCATAATGAGACACATTTTATAAACTTCTGTCCACATCAAAGGGGCGTAGGCCGGCCTTTAACATGAACTCATGAAAAAACATTTAAAATTCATTAGCTGAAACGATGCGTGGGTGGCGATGTTAATTGATTGCAATTGACACAATTTCGACTGATTGGTTTCACTTCTATTCAAATTAGTACACTTTGAAGTTGATGAATTCAACAAACGAAGGTCAACCAAAATGAAGCTTAAATTAAGTCACGGTTTAAAAATAAAATTTGTCACAGTTCGCGGCAGATCGAACGAAAAAATTGTCATCACCAATCGCCACGACCAAGCTAGGTAGGTAGATCGGCGATCGGGTGGGAACATTTCAATTTGTTGATTTTGGCAACCGTGTCGACAGGCAATAAGTGCACATTTCCTGGCCCGATGGATGGAGGAGCTGCTGCCTACCAGAAGTGAGGTCTAGGGAAAACAGCGTGGATATTTATATGCAATCGCCTGGGATGTTTCAATGTTTACATTGGAGAAGCTGGACCAAAATGTTACAAATATCATCTTTGCGGTAAAAGATTCAAGTTGGTTTTCCAAACCTAACTATTTTTTTAATATTCTTTAGATCTTATTAGCAATAAAATTAGGCATATACAATAAATTTTAATTTAACAAAAAAAATCCAAAAAGGGAAAATTAAATTTTACAAAAAAAACTTTTGGGTTCCTAAACGATTTCCCAAAAAATGGCAACAATTGGTTTTAATATGAAAAGAATATAGGTGTTATTTTAAAAAACTAAAAAAAACACACACACAATTCAAGCTTCAATTAAATCGGACCCTCTATGGCATATTGAATGATTTTGGGTCATCCTCCCGGAATCCATAGCCTGGATATCTACCTGATCAACGGGGTTCTATATGGCTAGGTAGATATCCAGGTCATAACTTCCGGGAGTTCCTGGATGACCCAAAACCATCCAACATGCCGCAGAACGCCTATCGTGGTTCACTGAAGCTTTACTGATGGTTAAAATAGGCCATAACTTCCGGGAGTTCTTGGATGACCTAGTACATTCTAACAGATCACAAGTTAACCATCGTAAGTTACGGAAGCTACCTGAAATTATCACGAAGGTACAGACCCTTGTTGAAGGTAGATATAACTTCCGGAAGTTCTTGGATAACCCAGAACATCTCAACTTGCTGTAGAATATACTGCGTAGGTCACTGAAGCTATTTTGAATAACTTGGCATTACATTATTACGAACGAAAAAAGTGCGTGACATTCTGTTTTATCTGATGTAATATACTAGAGCGTGAGATATACTACTATGCTCTGTGCATCAGATTTAATGTAAAATTAGGTTAAACTTTATGCTTTATTACACCTAGAACTGAAGAGCACGGTTCGGTAGTAAAATAGTACTATGTGCGGACGGAGAGGATAAATCCCGAAATTACCGAGAGTACTTTACTCAAGGGTTCATTTCCCAAAAAAGTTCATCTATCAAAAAAAGTACCGGTGCCGAGACTTGAATTCAAGACCTTCGACGTAATGAACCGTGCCTTTGCCGTATGGGCCACCATGGTTAAATGACTAAGTGGCGGTCATTTGTCTATATAAGCCTTTTCAATAGGATGAACTATTTCAATGAACGAATGAACACGCGAGAGGTTTATACTCTCGCAAAATAGTACTTTCCTCACGTTTCTTTTCGGGAGGACTATCCCCTCGGATTTTAACTTTGAAGATTTCGTATAATGTAATGTTTGGCAATGGCATGACAGTGTACATTTGGCCTTATTACGGCAAAACAAACATAATTTTACATCAAATTCTCATTTACAAGATCAAATTTTACGTCAAATGAGCGCTTCCATTAAATGTAATATTCCAATTTTTTTAGTGTGAACTTTGTATAATGCAGCAAGGATGAAAAAATTACACTAATGTACATGAAAGCGACTTAATGGACACTGTCGTGCTACCTTGTCGTAATTTCGTGTAATTTCGTAATTTATCCTCTCCGTCCGCACAAAGTACCATTTTACTATAGATTCGTGCTCTTTATCCTGTCATATGCCGATGCCCAGTTCTGGGTGTAGTTGGCCATTCTGTACATTGTCCCGAAGTTTGGTTGAATTTGGTTGCCGGAGTCCAGAGCTATAATTTGGTAATTCTCCGCCAACTCACACAACAGTTGCCCCGACCCCTCTTCGATTTGCGTGAAACTTTGTCCTAAGGGGTAACTTTTGTCCCGGATCACGAATCCGAGGTCCGTTTTTTGAGGGGCGGTACGACCCCTTCCATTTTTGAACATGCGAAAAAAGAGGGGTTTTTTAATAATTTGCAGCCTGAAACGGTTATAGGATAGAAATTTGGTGTCAAAGGGACTTTTATGTAAAAATAGACGCCCGATTCGATGGCGTACTCAGAATTCCGAAAAAACGTATTTTTCATCGAAAAAAACACTAAAAAAGTTTTAAAAATTCTCCCATTTTCCGTTACTCGACAGTAAAAAATTTTGGAACATGTCATTTTATGGGAAATTTAATGTACTTTTCGAATCTACATTGACCCAGAAGGGTCATTTTTTCATTTAGAACAAAAAAAAATCGTGTTTTTTCTAACTTTGCAGGGTTATTTTTTAGAGTGTAACAATGTTCTACAAAGTTGTAGAGCAGACAATTACAAAAATTTTGGGTTTGCTTATAAACATCACGAGTTATCGCGAAAGTTATTACGAAAAAAAAGTATTGAAAAAGTTACTTTTTGCGTTTCTCTTTGTTTCGTCGTCCGTGTCTGTCGCGGGTGACCATGAACGGCCATGATCGATGACGACCAATTTTCAAAACTTTTTTTCGTAAAATCACGATAACTCGTGATGTTTATAAGCAAACCCCTTATGTCTTTTCATCAAAATTTTTGTAATTGTCTGCTCTACAACTTTGTAGAACATTGTTACACTCTAAAAAATAACCATGCAAAGTTAGAAAAAACACGAAATTTTAAAATGAAAATTGTTGTTCTAAATGAAAAAATGACCCTTCTGGGTCAATGTAGACTCGAAAAGTACATTAAATTTCCCATAAAATGACATGTTCCAAATTTTTTTACAGTCGAGTAACGGAAAATGGGAGAATTTTTAAAACGTTTTTAGTGTTTTTTTCGATGAAAAATACGTTTTTTTTAAATTCTGAGTACGCCATCAAATCGGGTGTCTAATTTTACATAAAAGTCCCTTTGACACCAAATTTCTATCTCATCACCGTTTCAGGCTGCAAATTATTGAAAAATACCTCTTTTTTCGCATGTTCAAAAATGGAAGGGGTCGTACCGCCGGGTGTACCCCATTTGGCATAATGGACATTTGGCATAACGGGTTTTCAAGATGGACGTTTGGCATAATGGACGTTTGGCATAATTGGTCCAAGACATCAGGGACGTTTGGCATAATGGACATTTGGCATAATGGACATTTGGCATAATGGACGTTTGGCATAATTCGTGCAAAACCCATCAAGGACGTTTGGCATAATTTTTGCTAGCTTTTTTTTTGTTCAATTAGTATTTATTTTTGTAAAGAATAATAATTTATAGGTTTTTTCCTTTTTTCTAAGCAGATAACTGTACTTTAAAAATGATTTTTGTTTTCAAGAAATCTAGTATCTTTGTCATTTTCTCCCAGTAGATGTATTTTTTCCTTTTTTTTTCTTAATAAAGCTTGAAAATGCAATTTTTTATAAATATAAAATGCATTTTTTCATAAATATATAAAATTGAGATTTGTCTTCTTTTGAAATATTTTGCAACTAATTTTTTGTATTCAATTATTCCTTCTTTTATTTTAAATTCAACCTAACAAAGTGATGTAATTTTGCCAGTCTTTGAAATTTAGCAATAAAGATTTTATACTGTTTACCCTTTTCCCTCCTTTTTTCAAATTCAACCTAAAGAATGTATGTACATTTTGCTCTTCTTTAACGAAATGCATTTGAATTTTTTTAAGCAATTTGCTCTTCTTTTATTTTAAAGCTAAAATAAGGTAAAATCTCTCAAAAAATGTGCAGTTAGTTTTTTTTCAAAATTTTGCAATCATTGTTTTTATGCAATTTTTTCTTCTTTAATATTCATTCTTAATAAGGGATGTACATTTTTTCTTTCCCTTCATTTATTTTAAATTCAACTTTTAGAAGGGAAAATCTCTAAAATCAATACTTTTCGAATATTTGACAATTAACTTCGATTATGAACTTTTTTATAACATTTATATTCAGCAATTCCATTTGAAAAGAGCCTAAACCAAAAAAAAAGTTCTCCGATCGGGCTCAAAATTTTTCTGGGGGTTCCTTGGCCAAAATAATTAGACCCGTATTTTTTTGTTTGGCCATTAGGGTGGCCTACATCGTGCTAGGTGGTTCGGCAATTTTCGTCATTTTTCAAAAACCACTTTTTCTAAAATCATATCTCGCGCCATTTCATCCAATTTTAGCTGTCTTAGACGCAAAGAAAGGTGATGAGTTTGGCTATTTGGGAAAAATAGTAAAGTTCCAAAATCTAGCTTAACTATTGAAAAGTCGTATGAAAACTTAAAATGGCGTTTTGACCGTGTCTGGACCAAAGAGCCTATGTCTGAAAATATTATCGGATTCCTCGAAAATTTCACATAACATATCAAAATTGGCGATGTCGAACCGTACGTTTCGAGATATGATTTTGAAAAACTGAGTTTTCGACGCGCACGCGCGGGAAAATGACGAAATCGGCAAAAATCAACTTTTTCCACTAAAACTGCGATAACTTTAAATTTCAGCGATGACCTGTAGATGTTATGGTACCAAAAGTTGCGTCTCTCAATTACGAAAATTTTGGTACCCAGACATGTATAGGTCATCGCTGAAATTTTAAAGTTATCGCAGTTTTAGTGAAAAAGTTGATTTTTGCCGATTTCGTCATTTTCCCGTTTTGCGCGTGGCGCGTCGAAAACGCAGTTTTTATTTTCAAAAATCGTATCTCCAAAACGTACGGTTCGACATCGCCAATTTTGATATGTTATGTGAAATTTTCCGAGGAATCCGATAAAAATATTTTCAGACATAGGCTCTTTGGTCCAGACACGGTCAAAACGCCATTTTAAGTTTTCATACGACTTTTCAATAGTTAAGCTAGATTTTTGGAACTTTACTATTTTTCCCAAATAGCCAAACTCATCACCTTTCTTTGCGTCTAAGACAGCTAAAATCGGATGAAATGGCGCGGAGATATGATTTTAGAAAAAGTGGTTTTTGCGAAAATGACGAAAATTGCCATTTTTGAACCACCCTAGCACGATGTAGGCCACCCTAATGGCCAAACAAAAAAATACGGGTCTAATTATTTTGGCCAAGGAACCCCCAGAAAAATTTTGAGCCCGATCGGAGAACTTTTTTTTTGGTTTAGGCTCTTTTCAAATGGAATTGCTGTATTTATTTATATAAAATTCAACCTATGGAAGGAAAAGTAAATTTAAAGATTCACATTTTGACACTCTTTAAATGTTAGACTATCGCAATATTTTTATGTTTTTCACCTACCTCTCTTAAAAATAACATGTAATCAGCATTTATTTTTTTGGGCAGTTGTCCCTTCTTTAAGATTAGTATTGAATAAATAAAAGAAGGGAAAATTCCATAAACAACTTTATTGCAAAAATTAATCAGACAGAAAAAAAATGTGCAGAAATTATATAAATGTTTAAAGACAACATCTATAAGAGAATTTCCCTTCTTCAAGTTAAATATAAAAAATGATGGGAAAATTGAATAAAAAAACTTAATTGCAAAATATTTAAAGAAAAGCAACATCGACATCCATTCAAACAAAATACAGGATCGAGAGTATAATTCCATCAAAATTTATAGAGAGCTCAATGCTAATCTCGATAGAATAATGGTACCAACTCACACCTGCAAAACAATTAATTTAATTAATTAATTGAAACAGTAAATCTGCAACAAGAGTCATACATCCAAATCTGACTACTCTTGTGTCACCAAGCTGCTGTGGCCAAGGCAGTTTAGTCATTGAGTTAGTCTATTAAAGGTCTCTGGTTCAGTTCCCGTAGAGAACTCTTTTTGTTTTGAAGGATGAACTTTTTCTTGAAAATGGACTCGAGGGCATAATTCTCTCGGTCATCTAGAACTATGTTCTCTGTGTCTGTGAATCTTTTCGCTAGTCTTGTGTCGGATGAGTGCTGCCCAGTTCTGGGGTTTCTTTAGATTAAATTCGAAAAAGAAGGGAAAAATGTGAATTTATTTAGAGATTTCCTTCTTCAAGTAAAATTTTGATCAAAAGAAGGGAAAATTGCATTATAAAAGCTCAATTGTCGAAGATTTGAAGAGGTTTTTCTCATAATGAATTTCATATAAAAGAAGGGAAAATTCATTTAAAAAATTACTGCTAATTATATTGAAAGGGGAAAAATCTTAAGCTAACAAGAGATATTTCCTTCTTTATACTAATTATTTAATAAAAATATCAAAATTTCATTGAAAAGATTTATTGTGAATTATTCAAAAAGGAAAGAATTTATTATTGGGGAAAAAATGTAGAGATACCTAATTTTTTATAGAAAAAAAATGATAATCTCTTAAAGTAATATTAAAAGGTAAAAAATATACATTTTCGTTCGTGAAAATGACAAATACTTAACAAAAAAAACAAGCTTGTAATAATTATGCCAAACGTCCTTGATGGTTTTTGAACGAATTATGCCAAACGTCCATTATGCCAAATGTCCATTATGCCAAACGTCCCTGATGTCTTGGACCAATTATGCCAAACGTCCATTATTCCAAACGTCCATCTTGAAAACCCGTTATGCCAAATGTCCATTATGCCAAATGGGGTACACCCCGTACCGCCCCTCCGTCACGAGATATCAAAAAATGGACCTCGGATTCGTTACCCCTTAGGACACAGTTTCACGCAAATCGAAGAGAGGTCGGGGCAACTTTTCCCGATTTCGTGTGAGTTGGTAGAGAATTACCCAATTACAAATGTTTACGGTAGTCGGGCATGTACGTGTGTCAAACGCGTTCATACCTGAAATCCCCTTAGCACGACTTTTTTCATATGAAAAGTGACTACAATGCACGGAGTTTCTGAGGCATTTATCGAATATCCCAGGATTGAAATCAAATTTTGGTGATCTGTGAAGGTCAAAAGGTAAGGCATTGTGAGCTGCATAAAATGGCGCCCTAAACTGAATTTGACCAAAAATGCACGTGCGACAAGATAGTACGACAACGACGAAAAACGGTGTAATCCTACCGGCTTCATCCAGGTACAGGTCCAACAACAACATCACATCGCAAGATAAGATAATGCAAACAGAGCAAGCAACTCTCAAGAAACTCACAGACCCCGAGCAAAAGCAGCAGCACCAGGCAGTAGTGGGTCGAAACCGCAATCATACTTTTGCAGAGGACACGTGCACAGCCAGCACAAAATGGTATTATAGATAAATCTTCGAGCGAGCAGGACTGGAAGAAGCAATCTTGTGCTGGGGTCATGTCCCGCAGGAATCCGCGACGTCGCTGCAATGCCATTCGATGCACTTCCAGCAGCAGCAGCAAGAGCGCCGCCACGTGGATGATTTGTGTTGTGGCTCCAAAGTGGATTATGTACTCCTCACAGAGAGAGGGAGGGGTCTACAGGAGGAAGTTTTGTGGAGATTCATGACTCTTTCTTTGTTTTGTTTTTTTTGTTGAAATTGCTGTACAAACAACTATTTTCAGGGCCAACAGAGTTGAACGCGGAGGGTGACGACTGGGAATATTGACACACTAGTTTTTTAACTTATGTTTAATGTTCTATTTAAAATTGTGTTCTTTTTTGATATTCCCTGTTTATCAAATTTTTAAATTTTCATGAATTTTCAAATTTAAGAATCTGTTTTTTCACTGTCATCCTCCAGTAACTAGCATTTTCCAGCGGGCAGATGGTCCGGATTTCGAGTGTCTGTTCCCTGTTGGAGCTTCTGTTTTAATCCCATTTGGAGCGTTGAGATGCGAAATCACGACGCAGTTAGGTTGCCGTAAGCACTGAATTGTTAGTATTTTAAATTTCACTTACGTGTTGTTCTCATTAGCTTTGCGTGATTTGAAAAAAAGGATGAAAATCTTTTCTTAGAGACTCTCCTTCCAGGGAAGCCTCGATGGAAATTACAATCACTGACTGACGAAGAAAAGTGGAAAAATGTAATCAACCAGCCCATCGTGTTTCCACCACTCAACATGACGGAGTTGAGCGGATCGACTCCTGCCGATGGCACTTTCAGTAATCGAATTACTTATGCACAATTGGACGATTCCAGCAGAAAAAAAAAGAAAGCAATCTATTGAAAGTCAAACATCTTCCATTCCACTGTCACACAGCAGCGGTCAAGGGCATTTCTCCGCACAATTCTTCCCCATCTATCCAATTGTGACTCGATTAGGGGCTGCAAAATCCACGTGACTGATGGAGATATCGCGCAATCAGTATTCATCATCTTTGTGGCCTTGTCACAGACTCCGTGAAATGAATCTTCATTAGAGCTACTGTGAGTACTCTATCTGTCGCTTCCAATTTCGACATCTCACGAGCCTTCAGACAATTTTTGGCATGGTGACTGTCCATCTTAAAATTTAAACGAAATACATTTGATCATGTTAAACATGTTTTCAATTTGCAAAAAAGACTAATCACTGTAAAAATAATCTTAATCTATAATTAATCAATGAAATTGTAAATTTTGGGCCTAAATGCTATGGAATCATCTTGAGCAATCATGTGCATCCATGTTTATCTGTGTGCTAGCAAATCTATCAAACCTTAACAAAACTGAAGCGTTTACTGACGTCTTATAAAAAAATGTCGAGTAGTGCAGTTTATAGAATATTTTACAATTTCCAACCTTGTTTTTGTATTTTTTTTTGTGTTTGTCATGTTATTCCATATTGCATGTTATTCTGTACGGCCAATTTAAAAAAAAACGTGTTTAGGAGATAATTTTGATAGCTCTACGGCAAACTTCACTTTTATTATTGCCCTCTTCAAAAGTCGACCCGAAAAATCAGGGGCAAAAAAAATCCAGAAACTTCAAAATTTCAATGAAAATTTAGGTGCTAACAGCTAAAATTAATTTAACACTGGAACGCCCAACGCATGTCCAACTTACACGGACGCCCAAGCCCCCCAAAAAAGGTGGAACGGTAACTTCAACTCGCTGGTTCTCGGGCATTACTCAACCAATCGGGACGATTCTTGTTTCCAGTGATTTGTAAGAATGTCTAGATGATTCTAAAATTTTGCAGAACATGATTTGATCAAATCTGAAATTTCTGCGATCAAAAACATCGTTCCACCTTTTTTAAAACGACTGCCTCCGCAGAATTTTCGGCGAATTTTTTTTTACACGCGAAAAATAAAGTTGGAACGATGTTTTTGATCGCAAAAATTACAGATTTGATCAAACTAAGTTCTGCAAAGTTCTAGAATTATCTAGACATTCTAACAAATCACTGGAAAGAAGAATCATCTTGATTGGTTGAGTTATGCCCGAGAACCATTGAGTTGAAGTTACCGTTCCAACTTTTTTGGAGCCTTGGGCGTTGGAATGTTAAAATGCCTTCCCCTGCGTTTAGAATCCTTATTTTCCATGGTTGAGTTAGTTACATTTTTTTTTGATTTTTGAATAATTTCCGATGTATACTACCGCAAACCGTATTTTTTTCGCTAAAATTTTAGTTATCGTCAAATCTTGCATTTTTTGAAAACGAACGATTGCAAAACAACTGAACTAGTGTAAAAGGCGTTTTGAAACACTTTTTTCATTGTAATGTTGCTTGTTATTTTTTTTTTTGCCTTTCTTACAGAAGAAAGGTTTAGAGTTTGCTTTTGGCTCCGCCTCAAAATCAAGCTTCGTAATCCAAACATTTCTCGAGAAATATTCATTCGAAATTTGCAAAAAAAAAACCAGTTCCATACCAAATTTGAATTTATCATTTTTTTCGGGGACTCGGAGTATGTTTTTACCTGATTAGGTAGTTTTCAAATAAAAATTCGGTCGAAAATTGAAATATTGAAATCGTTTATTAATCCGAAAAATTGCATTTTTCGAGCCCTACATCCTCCCAAATTTTCATCCATGTCAGTAATGTGGTTACGACTGTTGGACTGTGTTACTGTGAGGGGAAAAACCCCTAAAAAAGGTAAAAGACAATTTTGCACCAAATTCCAAAACTGTTCCTTTGGCAGTTTATCTAATTTTGTTTCTCCATATCATTATGTAGACCATTATCGGTTCTGAAACAAATTTGACCTCATTCGGATTTACCGTTCAGATATTAGAAAATTTCCATTTTTTGCCTTTCTTACCAAAGAAAGGTACAGGGTTTGGCTCCGATCATCAATCAAGCTTAGTAATCCAATCATTTCTCGAGAAATATTAGTGCGTCCATCTCGGGAATTCCCGGGACAATACCCGAATCCCGGATTTTTTTATGATTTGTCCCGGGAATTCCCGAAATTGAAAAAGAAACTAATATTGGTCTGCAAATTCAGATTTAGTTGTGGAAATAAATGACAAGTTGATTTTTTAGTAATCGATAAGAATGTTGAAGCATTTAAAATTTGTATTCGACATATTGTATCTACAATAGTTTGGCTCATTAGGGAAAATTGTTTAAATTTTAGTTTACAGATCCGCAGAATGCCTAGTGGTTTTAGTGTTTTTAAAAGACTGAGTATTATATTTACGTATATTTATGATTTGAAAAAAAAAATCATATTAAATTAATTTTCTTCAAACACCGGAATCTGGGGCCAATCAGGACAAATGTAACGAATGAAGACAGATATTTAAGCCAATTTTTGATACCGTAAAACGGGGTGACTTTGATAGCCGGGGTGACTTTGATAGGTTTGCAATTTTTCCGCAAAATGAAGAGTACAATTAAAATACGTACGGAATTGTTTAGAATCATACTGACCGTGGTAGAGAAGTGTTCAAAGTACCTCAAAAAGAACTTTTCATAAAATTTTGAAAAGTGTTAAAAGTTAGTTTACTATAGTTAAGAAAATGTTGATGAAAGTGATTATTTTAAACTTCTCAAAGTGTCATAATTTTCTCAATGAACATGATTTTGAATCGGAAAGCGGAATGCATTTTCGAATTCTTTGGAAAATTTTCCACTAGGAGAAGGTTAAATAAGTTTGTAAATAACAAATAAAATGTGTTTTTGAAAAACAATTTAAAAAAATCTTCAGATTTATAGGCATTTTTCAGTAGAACAAATTTTATACAAAATGTGAAAACTTGTGATTCGTGCTTCGAATTCAGTATAAAATGCAATATAAATCGATAATTTTATAAACAAAACTAGTTTTATCAAATTTCTGACAAAATTCCGACTTTTTAACAATTTTACCTAAAATTTATTTGTATTTTATTAAAAAGCTTATAAACTTAGTTAACTAAATATAAACATTGATTTTTTTTTCTTAAAAACTATATCAGCTACTTTAGTGATGGTACATTTAACGTACAAATAAAGTTTGAACATCTTAAATATGATTTTAACAAGAAAAACTAAGACTATCAAAGTTTTTTTTCTTTTTATTTGTTTTCGCTTCTTTTTTTTAAATTTTCATAGAAATTTTTCAAGATTTTGCAATTATGTCAAATTAAAAAATATATTGAACATGAACATGAACATGAGAGATCACCCATGGTTGCCCCTCCGTTGCTGAACAGAACCGTAATATCCTTTCAGCACTACTGATTATATGCTTCGACGATCTAGTGGTGTTTCCCTTATCAACAGCATGTATGAATGCGCTGAAAAGATAAAACACCATGATTGCTAAAGCTAGATCAGTTGCGAATAGGTAACAGTCATTGGCCACCAACGGCGCCCGCCATGTCAGTTTGTAGATCTCGATTTTAAGGGACGGGAATGTTAGTTAGCGCAGGTTGCTACTAGGGCAGCTGATTTACTCTGTGCTTACACCCCACAAGCGCCAGGAACCTGAAAATTTGTTAGTAGGATAGGGTGTTTGGTCAGGATTCACCATAGAAGATGATGATGCGACCCAAAATCATAGTGTTTGTTGAAAGGTATTATGTTTTAATCTCAAGGCAAGCAATCGGATGCTGCGGATGAGTCATTTCCCGTTTATCGGCTGTTAACTTTTAATTGAATTGGATTTATCTTAGACAGCCGGCTGTGGAAAGATAGAACCAAAATTATTTGTAATTAAATGATGAAGAATTTAACAGTCTGACTTTTTAACTGAGATGTTTTTACGAGTTTTACATGATTCATGTTTAGTGGGGTACTGATTAACGAAGCGAACGACGAGTTACGATGTTTATCGAGCTGAAATGGTATGATAAGGTTTTGTTGTTATTGCACACCGACGACGAACGCGAAAAAACCCTGCGACCCGACCGAAAGGCATCGCAAATAAGACTGGCTCAATTGTCATCGATGACAACCAGAACCAGCCGCACTTTTACACACATACACGCACGCGAAAAAACAAAAAACACACCGACGACGAACGCGAAAAAACACGACCCGACGGAAAGGCATCGCAAATCAAACTGAGGAAATGGAGAGAAAGAAAATAACATAAAAAATAAAACCTAATCACATAAAACCTACTCACATAAAACCAATCACCCCATGCACACAAATAGCAACACAAAAGAGACGAAAATTATCACGAAAAAACAGAACTGCGCGTCCCAAGAATCACTGCACTTTTGATGGCATTATTCAATTATTATGCCCAATCACCCCATGCACACAAAGAGCGACACAAAAGAGACGAAAATTATCACAAAAAAACAGGACTGCGCGTCCACCGAAGCACCGCACTTCTGATGGCATTATTCAATTATTATCATTATGTCAAATTAAAAAATATATTAATGATAAATAGTAGGGTGTTTCATCCAAAACCAAAAGTTCTCAGAATCAGGCAAACCGAGGTTCCCCTAGTAGAGGATACCCATAGGGACTCTCATGCCAAATATCAGCCCATTTGGTCGTGAATTGGCCTGTCCCCAGCGGTTCAAAGTTTACATGGAAATTACTATGGGATTTTTGTGCTTTTCCTTCAATCGTTCCTAAAGGTCTGGGGACAACAGGGATTCACTCGGAATAAAGACAGGTGTGTAGGGGATGGTCCAATGAACACATTCCAGAAGGAATTAGGCTTGTCCATTCTGTCCCCAAGGTGCGCATTGGATCGACGTCCGGTGTCTCCAAAACCAACGATTCATCCTTCAAAAGCATCGCATTTCCTTAGTATGCTATGACGGCTAGGTGGAAACCACGACGCCCCATATGAGACGGTGAACACGTGGAGAGACATCGATTGCATTATTAACACAAAATCATCATTTTACTTTATTTAGAATAGTTGAAATTCTTCCAGGAACATCAATAATTATAATTTTAGTACTTTTAAGAATGTTTCTGAGCCAAAACTCGAGTAGATGCTCTGCCACGTGTTCACCGTCTGACATGGGGCGTCGTAATTTTCACCTAGCCGTCATAGCATACTAAGGACAATGCGTACATTTGAAGGATGAATCGTTGATTCTGCAGACACCGGACGTCGATCCAATGCGCACCTTGGGGACAGAATGGACAAGCCTAATTCCTTCTGGAATTTGTTCATTGGTCCATCCCCTACACACCTGTCTTTATTCCGAGTGAATCCATGTTGTCCCAAGACCTGTAGGAACGATTGAACGAAAAGCATAAAAATCCCATAGTAATTTCCATGTAAACTTTGAACCGCTGGGGACAGGCCAATTCTCAACCAAATGGGCTGATATTTGGCATGAGAGTCCCTATGTGTATCCTCTACTATGGGAACCTCGGTTTGCCTGATTCTGAGAACTTTTTTGTTTGGCTGAAACACCCTAATAAATAGTAACAAAATACTTATTTAATTTTTATCACATTGGATAAAAAATGCACTTAATCTCAAATCTAAAGCACAACAAAGAACAAAAAAGATTTTTTTATTTCTTTTAAGCTAAGATTGAAGTGTAGATTATCACTAATTAATATTGTTGAGCAATTTAAGCTTTTTAAAAAATAACAAATATAATGAAAACATAGATTTTATGTCTGTTTCAAAAATGTCCCGGGATCCCAGGAATTCCCGGGATTCCAAAAATATACTTCCCGTTTCCCGGGAAATTCAAAACCCGGGAAAAATTAAAAACCCATTCGAAAAATCTGCAAAAAATCATGGACGATCGATTTCCGTCGCCTCGTTGTCTCATCGACAAGTTGTCAAGTTGAGCTTTACATGGGAGTGTTCTTTCATTACGTAACGCAGTTGGGGGGAGGGGGGTCGGAGGCTGTGTTACGCTCCATACAAAATTAAAAAAAAGGTATGAAAATTTTGTTACGAGGAGGGGGGGGGGAGGAGAGGGTCCAAAAATTTCTGTTTTTGCGTTACGTAATAAAAGAATGCTCCCACATGCAGACGCTTATTTTTCTATTTCTTTGAAAAAAACGTTACTTAATCCACCTTTAGGTGGTTGGTGCCTTCCTCATATTCATAAAGTCAATACATTCAGTAAAAATAGCAACATTCCCCCTTAACATGTTTAACAAATCAACTTTATTACTCATTTCTTTTGATATGGTTCGCAGACCATCAATATTTCTGGCTCATCGGCAAGGTCTGATAAAAAATACCTATCCAACGATAGTTCGCATGGAAGATTCAGACAATATTTTTATCACAATATCTGAAATCAAACCTCTAAAAAGTGTATAAATAACACTTAAGTGCCAATAACTTTTAATAGGGTTGTCAGATTCTTGATGTTTTAGGCTCATTTGAAAGGTCTTTCGATTATCTAACTAACTATGGGTCGCATGATAGACCCGGACATCATTTTTACTGAAATATCTGAGATCCGGCCTCCAAAAAGTGTATAAATAACACTTAAGTGCCAATAACTTTTGATAGGATTGTCAGATCCTTGATGTTTTAGGCTCATTTGAAAGGTCTTTCGATTATCTAACTAACGATGGGTCGCATGATGGACCCGGACATCATTTTTACTGAAATATCTGAGATCCGGCCTCCAAAAAGTGTATAAATAACACTTAAATGCTAATAACTTTTGATAGGATTGTCAGATCCTTGATGTTTCAGGCTCATTTGAAAGGTCTTTCGATTATCTAACTAACGATGGGTCGCATGATAGACCCGGACATCATTTTTACTGAAATATCTGAGATCCGGCCTCCAAAAAGTGTATAAATAACACTTAAGTGCCAATAACTTTTGATAGGATTGTCAGATCCTTGATGTTTTAGGCTCATTTGAAAGGTCTTTCGATTATCTAACTAACGATGGGTCGCATGATGAACCCGGACATCATTTTTACTGAAATATCTGAGATCCGGCCTCCAAAAAGTGTATAAATAACACTTAAGTGTCAATAACTTTTGATAGGATTGTCAGATCTATGATGTTTTAGGCTCATTTGAAAGGTCTTTCGATTATCTAACTAACGATGGGTCGCATGGTGGACCCGGACATCATTGTCATTGAAATATCTGAGATCCGGCCTCCAAAAAGTGTATAAATAACACTTAAGTGCTAATAACTTTTGATAGGGTTGTCAGATCTTAAATGTTTTTGATGCATTGGAAAGGTCTTTTTATTACCTTTCTAAAAATGTATAGCATGACGGGTTTTCTTACAAAAACCACCCTTTTTACAATCTTCCGGACTTTTGTAAAAATCGTTTTTTTAGCATAACTTTTGAAGTACTTTACTAAACTTCATAATTTTCAATAGGGACTTATGGGACCCCAAGACGAATCGAATGAGACCAAAACGGTCCAAATCGGTTAAGCCAGTGCTGAGATAATCGAGTGCATATTTTTTGGTGCACAGACCCACATCCCTACACACACACACACACACACAGACATTTGCTCAGAATTTGATTCTGAGTCGATAGGTATACGTGAAGGTGGGTCTACGAGGTCAAATTAAGAAGTTCATTTTTCGAGTGATTTTATAGCCTTTCCTCAGTAAGGTGAGGAAGGCAAAACTCAACTGCCGTTATCTTCCTTTTGTTAAAAAGGCTTTATCTCACCCCAGGTGGGATTAAATCGGGTCTTTTATTGGTTTGAAAATGTTTTTGCAATGTTTTCAAAATTATAGTGACTGTCAATGTTGCTCCGGTTTACGGTTCTTATTTTGACATAAAAAATAAAGGATCTTCGTCAACTTAATTATTTTAAAACGGGTTGCAAAAATTAGGCTCAAAATCCACTTTTTAACAAAATAATTAAGTCAACAAAAGTAAATTTAGGAGAAAAATTCACTAAATCAATTTTCTGCAAAGTTTAAATTATAATCAATAACTTTGTGCAAGAAACCAGAACATCGATTCTCAAAAAGCAGATATTCAAACAGTCACATAATTATTTATTAATTCGATTTTTGTGTCTGTTTGTGTGTGTGTCTTTTAAAATCAAACCTTTCTACTACCATTAATAATTCAACTCCAAAACATTGCTAGAAAAAAACCCTCAACGTGTCACAAACAGAGACAAATTTTGCGACAGCCATCAGCCCCTCCATCCGCAACCAGACTCCACACATTTCATTGTTAATGCGGAAGTTTGGGGGGTTTTCCGAGTGCTAATTTCCTTAACCACAGCAACGCCAAAATTTCCATCGCGACGGTGTTGGAAACCCCAACGGGATTAAGCTTTATCAACTGGCACCGGTTTTCTTCCCGTAACCCGGAAAAGTACTTTCGCGGGATTCCACCCGGAAACAGGGCGACTTGGTTTCGCTTTGTAGTCCCTGCAGTGGAACTCATCTTTGGATGAAGTCAGGGCCGTATCTAAGGGGGGTGTTATGGGTGTTCAACACCCCCCATGGAAAAAAAATGTCTTAAACCCCTAACGCCCCGAAGGGCCGGCATTTTTTATGACTATCAAAATTTGACACCCAGAGAAAAACTTCACTCTCACTGATACGCCATCAAGTGAAAACTCAGTAAATACGCCCGCCACAGTAAATACGCCCTCATAAAAACATTTGACGCTAAGAAAAAACTCCACTTTCACAAAACACGCCCTTTTAAAAATATTTAAAATAACTATGTTTGTTGACGCCAAGAGAAAAACTAAACTCTTACTCAATACGCCCTCATGAAAATATTTGCAAAAAAACTGATCGATGACGCCTTGAAAAAACCCAACTTTCATTAAATACGCCCTCAAGAAAATTTAAAAAAAAACTTTGATCGGTGACGCCTTGAGAAAAACTCTACTTGCACTAAATACGCCCTCAAGAAAATATTTTAAAAAAACTTTGATTGTTGGCGCCTTGAAAAAAAAAACTTTAATTAAATACGCCCTCAAGAAATTATTAAAAAAAAAACATTGATCGTTGACGCCTTGCAAAAAAACGTCCACTAAATACGCCAACAAGAAAATATCAAAAAAGCTTTGATCGCTGACGCCTTGAAAAAAACTAAAGTCTCACTTAATACGCCTTCATAAAAATAATTTCAAAAAAACTTTGATCGTTGACGCCTTAAAAAAAACTTTAACTAAATACGCCCTCAAGAAGTTATTAAAAAAAACTTTGATCATTGACGCCTTGCAAAAAAACTTCCATTAAATACGCCCTCAAGAAAATATTTAAAAAACACTTTGATCGTTGACGGCCTGAAAAAAAATCAACTGTCACTAAATACGCCCTCAAGAAAATATAAAAAAGCTTTGATCGTTGACGCCTTGAAAAAAACTAAACTCTCGCTTAATACGCCTTCATTAAAATAATTTAAAAAAAAAACTTTGATCGTTGACGACTGGAAAAAAAATTCAACTGTCACTAAATACGCCCTCAAGAAAATAAAAAAAAAACTTTGATCGCTGACGCCTTGAAAAAAAAAACTAAACTCTCGCTTAATACGCGTTCATAAAAATTATTTAAAAAAAATTTGATCGTTGGCGCCTTAAAAAAAACTTTCATTAATACGCCCTCAAGAAATTATTTAAAAAAAACTTTGATCGTTGACGCCTTGCAAAAAAACTTCCACTGAATACGCCCTCAAGAAAATATTTAAAAAAAACTTTGATCGTTGACGGCTGGAAAAAAATCAACTGTCACTAAATACGCCCTCAAGAAAATATTAAAAAAAAACTTTGATCGCTGACGCCTTGAAAAAAATACTAAACTCTCGCTTAATACGCCTTCATTAAAATTATTTTAAAAAAATTGATCGTTGACGCCTTGAAAAAAAAAACTTTTACTAAATTCGCCCTCAATAAATTATTAAAAAAAAAACTTTGATCGTTGACGGCTTGAAAAAAAATCAACTGTCACTAAATACGCCCTCAAGAAAATATAAAAAAAAGCTTAGATCGCTGACGCCTTGAAAAAAAAAACTTAACTCTCGCTTAATACGCCTTCATAAAAATTATTAAAAAAAACTTTGATCGTTGACGCCTTGAAAAAAACTAAAGTTTAGCTTAATACGCCCTCATAAAAATCTTGAAAAATCGAAATCGCACTAAAACGGCCAGCTATTTTTATTATAAAGCCTTTGACTAACTGGATAGGCCCTCCTGGATTTTGTTAGTAAAATACTTAGATCGTTATCGGCCAGATCCAAATCCAACTTTGACTATGTACGCCAAAGTGTTTTTTTATATAGAGTCATTTCTCCCCAACTGGAAACAAAAAAGTTTGGCGAAACTGTTTATCATGTCGAAACATGCAAAAATCTTCTATTTTTTGACATTGCCCCAAAGTTTTGCGATTTTCGCCAGTTAAAAAAAACTTTGTCAAATATTTTGGAAAAAAAATTGGTAGAGCAATATTCGACTGCAATTTTTAAAAGAAACTTGACGCTGATTCAATTCAGCGTCATGATTTTAATTAAAATCAAACATGGCAGCATTTTGAGCAATTAGAATAAATGATGCAGGGATGATCAACTTGCCCTAACAAGTAAAGTTTGATTCGAATAAAAAATTTGATGAATTCAGCGTTTCTTAAAAAAGCAGTCGATTTTTGCTTTTTGTATCCAAGACATGGCCATTTGAAAACTAATTAATTTAATATAAAAAATAGATGAAAATCGTAAAACTTTGGGGCGGTGCCAAAAGTAGGGATTTTGCATGTTTCGATAGGATAAACAGCTCCGCTAAATTTCAGGCATGTTCAGAAAAAGTCAATTTCGAGTGGTGTTCCGCTTCGTGAAATGGCCTCGTAAGCAATTGTATGCACTCAAACAAATGAGTTCGCGTAATCGTGAACAGAGTTCATGCCAACGGGAACCAGGAATAAAACTGTTCACTTTCATGGTGCAATGCACTATAAAAGTTGAACAGTTTTCTAACTGTTCTAAAACAGTTAGATCTCTAAATCTAAACTATCAAGGATTCAATAACGTTATTTCAATATTTTCTATCACATATATCACATCAATAATATATGCAAGAATAACAATATATTCATGAACTTATTGATGTTTAGATATTTTTTTAGCATTACTGCTACAATATATAAAGCAAATTTCACGTTTTTGTTTTAACGCATTTGTTGACTGTATACGCCCTTCCTATAACACACCTACACCCCTAACGCCTTATGGGGGAAAACCCCCCCATTGAAGAATCCTGGATACGGGCCTGGATGAAGTATTTGTGTCATGACCAGAAAGATAGAATTTGACATTTTTAAGGGTCGGTTTGGCGTTACCTTTAATGTTCGGGATATTTTGTTTGAAAAATAACTTTAATTATTCAAATAATAAAAATTAATAGCATTGTCAAGATTTACATTTTGAAAACCCTCCCATTTTTATTTGATAATTTTGAACTCTGATTATAATACCACATACACTTTACCCCAAAGTGAGGAAGGTTCAGGATCCTTCCCCGTCCTCTTTTGCCATAAAACGAGTCATGGGGCGTTCAGAGTTATCGCCATGAAGCCGCCACCGTCGGACCACGTGACTCTGCCAAGCCAAGACCGACTGGGACTGGGTCCCAGTGGCAACCAGCGCAGCCCGACCCGGAGAGTGAAATGATATTTAATTTAATATTACGATTATGATGGCTTTCTTTCATGAATTAAACGAGCGTGATGATGATGAATGGGCCAAACAATGTAGGATAGCAAAAGGAATATACGCACCATCGCGAAACGACCTTCTCCGCCAGACAAACGACGACGTCTATCGCGTTACGATTTGAGGGGGGGTTCTTTATCAGGAATGATACTTCATTTGGTGTCTTTGAGTAATTGTACAGTGACGTAATGAATATTTTATCGAGCGCTTTCAATATGATTGTATGCAGCTTTGATTGTTGAATACGGATATGTCAGATCATTCCTCTGAAAAAATAACCTTAGCGCTTAAATAGTAGTTTATGCAACAAGTTGCAAAAAGAGGATTTTTTCAGCACGGGTCGTACATTTATCCAACGAGGTTCACCGAGTTGAATAAATACGACGAGTGCTGAAAAAATCAAGTTTTGCAACGAGTTCCATACAACATTTTGTGCAATTCCAAAAAACACACACTGAGTGAAATTTTATGTCAAATTTTTATTTTTTTGTCAATAAATCGTTTAAATAAAAAAAAATGTTCAAAAGTGTTACTTTTCAAAACAAGTGCTGAAAAGTTCAACTTTTCAGCACCCATTTGAGTGCTAAAAAGTAGAACTTTTCAGCATTTATTTTGAAAAGTGTTGCTATTCGATTCTGTTATTTTTGGTACAGAAAAGTAGGCTATTTCGTTGTTCAAGAATGACAGGAAAAGTAAGTAGTTTCACGATGGAATTGCAAAAACTACTATTTTGCAATTCGGTTGTGAAACTAATTACTTTTCCTGTCATTCTCACGTTACGAAAAGGCCTGCTTTTATCTACTAAAAATAAAAGTTTCGAAAATTGATACTTTTGGACACAAGTGTTGAAAAGTTATACTTTTCAATATTGTTTTGATTTTATCAGTGAAATGATTAAATACATAGACAATTGACTTGAATTTCCATTCAAAGAGTGTTTTTCTAAATTGCAAAAAAAATGTTGTATGAAGCTTGTTGCAAAACTTGTTTTTTTCAGCACTCGTCCTATTTATCCAACTCGGTAAAACTCGTTAGATAAATGTATGACTCGTGCTGAAAAAATCATCTTTTTGCAATATGTTGCATAAACTACTATTTTACCTCAATTTTGCCGGAGACACCAAACCGACCAAAGCTACAGATTTACATACAATTTTTACGGCCAAAATTGTATGGAGCCTTTTATATGTGAACCAATGACAAATATGGCTTCTTTTTTTCAAAATCTATATTGTTATTTTAACGGTGCACATCAACCAGATATTTTGCACCCAGATTATTGTTGCAGACATTTCAGTATCTGCAAAACTACGGCAACTATCGATTTGATTTTTTAAAGCTACTATTTCCAAATAGATTTACAATAATAGTTTTATTTTATCTCATTCTTACAACCCCCCTATTTCTTAATACCGATAACTCAGCAAATAATAACTCAGTTTTGAATGAATGATACGTCTGTGAAATGTTGTGATTCCAACGAGTTTTTTTTTTTATTTTAAAATTTGAAATCAAATAACATTTAACAAAGGTCAAATATTCAAAAATTCACCCTATTGAAATGTTAGTTATGATTCCAAAATTAAAAAAAAAAAACATTGTTTCCGAAAAAGATCTAAAAAATTTCACAAAAGTTCTAGTAGAGCTTTTCAGTAATGTTATTGAAATGAATTGATTTCCCGTTCTATTATTTTTGGGAGAGAAAAGTAGGTCGTTTTAATGTTCGAGAATGACAGAAAAATTAAGTAGTTGCACGACGGAATGGTAAAAACTATATTTTTAGAAACAGACAAAAAATCGAAAAACTGGAATTTTTCAGTTCAAATTCAACATATTTTTTTAATTGGTACACTTGATCAAAAATATGTAAACAACTTTTCGATTGCAAATTTGATTTAGCATTCAAAACTGAACTCAAAGGAAAATCGAGTAAAAGTTTTACTATTCCAGAAAACCTTTTTTTTAACTTATAACTTGGTGACAAAATTTCTGTCCGTACTTTTCTATAGCTGAAATATTCTGTTTTTTTGTCCTCTAAAACAAAGTATTACTCTTCTTATTGAAAAGTACCGGCGACAAAATTGGGCGAAAAGTTCATCGCCCGGAGATCGCGAGTCGACGCGAGCGAATGAACACCGCGAAAAAAGATTCGGGGTGCATTGGGGTTAAACGATTATTTCGCCATTCGGTTTAATTAGAAAATAATTATTTTTTTCGTAAATATCGCAACTTTGATGCAATGTAATTAATTTTTACAGTAAATTAGGCATTGTTACATCAAATTTGACCTTTCAAACGCACAAGAACGACCAAATTTTAAAACAACAATGTTTGCCAATTTGACCGTTTTACCCCCAATTTCCTTTGTAGAACAAAAGAAAAGTTCATCTGCGGTCTGTCAGCAGCGTGCTGTTTTGTTTGCTAGATCAACATTTGGAAATGTCGAACGTTGAAGGAAATCGCTCGAAAAATGGAAATTGACCGATTTCAAATGTTTTGGCCGCAAATGAAAGGTAAGCGTGGCTAATTTTTGATTCCGATCTGTAAAACGAGTTCTGGCGAGGATTCTGGGCACTGCGGCAATCGATTTTACCGGCGGGTTGCTTCTGGTTGCATTTGATTTGCGGAGAAGGTTTTTCAATCCACCAGGGGCTTATTCGGGGGCAACAGTCTCGGTAATCTCGAGCTTCTAATAAGTTTAATATTTGCAGTGTTTAGCATGAAAAACAAACTTAGACTAATCTTTCAAGTGTGCGTTCTTTTGAAGGCAACCCGCCGGTAAAATCGATTGCCGCAGTGCCCAGAACCCTCGCCAGAGAACTAGTTTTACAGATCGGAATCAAAAATTAGCCACCCTTACCTTTCATTTGCGGCCAAAACATTTGAAATCGGTCAATTTCCATTTTTCGAGCGACTTCCTTCAACGTTTGACATTTCCAAAAGTTGATCCAGCAAACAAAACAGCGCGCTGCTGACAGACCGCGGATGAACTTTTCTTTTGTTCTACAAAGGAAATTGGGGGTAAAACGGTCAAATTGACAAACATTGTTGTTTTAAAATTTGTTCATTCTAGTGCGTTTGAAAGGTCAAACTTGATGTAACCATGCCGTTTTTACTGTAAAAATTAATTACATTGCATCAAAGTTGCGATATTTACAAAAAAAAAGAATTATTTTCTAATTAAACCGAATGGCGAAATAATCATTTAACCCTAATGTACCCCCGAATCTTTTTTCGCGGTGTTCATTCGCTCGCGCCAACTCGCGATCTCCGGGCGATGAACTTTTCGCCCAATGTTGTCGCCGGCACTTTTTCATAAGAAGAGTAATAAAAAAATCATTAACAAAAAAAGATGTTCGGGTATAATTTTTTTGCAAAAACAAAAAATATTTTTTCAGCAACTCCATTTGAAAAGAGCCTAAACCGACAGAAAAGTTCTCCGTTTGGGCTCAAAATTTATCTGGGGGTATCTTGGCTTAAATAATTAGACCCATATTTTTTTTATTGGCCATTAGGGTGACCTATACCTAGGGTGGTCCTAAAAAACTGCCACATTCGTCATTTTAAGAAAAAAATTCAAAAAATCATAACTCCACGCCATTTTAACCGATTTTAGTTGTCTTAGACGCAAACGGATGGTGATTGGTCTTTCAAAAACAAACAGTTTGACCGAAAAATCTAGCCTATCATTTGAAAAGCTCAAATGAAACTTTTAAATGCGATTTCGACGGTTTCTCGGACAATTTTACGTAACATACTCAAAAAATGGGAGGGAAAATCATCTCTTTAACTAATTTTCAAAAAATCATTCAAAGAAAATTTGTGTTTCCAGTTTTTTAACGAAATATTTTATCTGTTTAGTTATTTTTAATGAAATAAGAAAAAGTGGTTAAAAACTGCATTTTGATATCAGACCAGGCTAAAAACGGCATCGTTTTGCAATACTTTTCTATAGCAATACCTTATACTAAATTCCGTATTTATGAATTCTTGAAAAAAAAAAACGTCTAGAAAATAAAGCCAGGAAAAAGTTGGAGCATTCGGCATTGTTATGGTGCTGAAAATGTAGAACTTTGGTTTTCAATTTTTCAGCAAATTTCTCTTTTTCTGCCAATTCATGGTTGACCTAATCAAACAACTTTACCAAACAGTAATGGAGTCTTCTTCCCAAATTCCGACCATCAACGCCAGTTACGAATTCAAAATCCATCATCGTCCACACCACGCACGATGTCGGTTTTCGGTTGCCCTCTGGAGTCCATTTATCCAAACTGTTTGCCAAATTTGGAATACCTCCCTCCTTCCCGCGTCGATCCTTGTATACTCTCTGTCAAAGTGCCATAAAACCAAACGATTTTCGCCCCAAGGTTGCCCCAACTCCTTCGGGAGAGGGGGTCCCAGTCTGGAAAGTGCTTCTTCATTCGGTGTTCCGCCTGGCAGATTGGTAATTTATGCAAAACCAAGATATTTCGATGCTTGAATTTACGACTCGAAGGGGGGACAACGATCTGGACGGTCAGTACCGTGATGCTGCAGCTTCTGCTTGTGCTCGTCATTGTCTTGAAGTTTTACTTGGAGGCAATCAACGCCGACACCAACATCGAACATTGACAGGACACTCTGTGTTCTGTGGCGGCGAAGACGAATGGTCTGGTCTGGTTCTGGCCCTGAGGGTAGATAAAAATTTACACTTTACGACAGATACTTTCGGATTGCTTATAAGGGTTGGGGAGCACCTTGCGTCCGAAGATGGCCAAATTGTCTCAACTCCACCGTCGTCGTGGTGGTGGTGGCAACGAAACAGCATACCTTGGCGAGAAAAGGGCGAACCTGGTCAAATCGGTTGATGGCCCCGACGGGATGGAAGAGGTTCTGGTTGATGGGGTTTTTGCATGACGTAAAATTGGCCGGAAAATCCGGATTGTAAAAACGGTGATAACGATGATTGGTGGTGAAATTGCCGGGGGTGATTATTTTGCAAAAGTGTTTTTTTTTTGAATATTTTTTATTAACCTACATTTTTTCAAATACCATTAGTAACCTTTTCGAATCTGCAACAACCCAGTTAACTTTGCCAACTGTTTGCATCATCAACATGTAATCGAATGTCGAAAGTATTCTTTTCCTGGAAGCCAATCTCCATCACGAGGTTCCGAATTACAATAAGTCAACTTTTTATCGTGTTTACTAAGCAGTGAACCTCAAGAAAAAAAACCCATCTTGTGTTGACTGCTACCACCTTCGCTCACGCGTCAAGATTGGAAAGCACACCTCCAGGAGAGTCCTTGAGGCCCAAAAATCGAATCAGCCTCTCCTCTTCAAGACTTTTTCCTATTTGCCAATTTGACAGAGGGGGCGACGGGGAAGTCAAGTGCGATGCGCATCGGAGGATGTTAATTTAAAATTTACTTCTTATGTTTCCCGTGGCGAACAAATTTGCAATCATAATTTTTGTCGTGTCGAGTCGTTGGCGTTAATGGTGTTTGGCAACACTTTTGCGCTGCTTCTTGGCGGGGAGCACAAGTCATCAACACTGCCGTTGTCGTCGTCCTTGTCGTCATATCGCGCTCCATTGGCCGTGAGGAGCCAATTTTCTAGCTTCATGTGTAATTTGTGAAACTGTTTGTTTTTTTTTTTTGCATTACAATAATTCAGAATAAGTAAGATAGAATCTACATTGTGGCTAGGCTCCCTTCCTGCAACACTTAACAATTGTCCTAAAATATCTGAGGGCAAAAACATTTTTAAGAGTCAGCCGCGCAAATATGTTTATTTTCGGAAGTTAATCAAAAAAAAATCTAAAATTTGGTGTCTTCGGGAAAGTTTTTCCAAGTTTGATGAAATGGTAAGAATTGAATAACTATTGGGACCTCCACAGGTAAAAACCTGAAACAGTTGATTTTTTAAATAAATTTGGACGATTTTTCCATACAAACTTCATGCGATAAAAGGGAAGGGATCCCGTGGTCAGAATGAGTTCACATTTGGAGTTTAGCCTAGTGATGGGCTAATCTCTGATTTCGGGGGGTAGCCCCGAGAAAGCCCAGATTTGGATCGATTTTGACGGCAAACATTCGAATATTTGTATCTTTGAATTTGAAATTAAATCTGAAATTAACTCGTCAAAACTAGCCTGGGCGACTCATACAATTCATCCTATGAGAGATGAGAAGAATTGAAAGCTTTCCCAAAAGAAATGAGAACACACGAAAAATTCAAAACAACAATGAAACGGTCTTACCATAACCCTGTTTTTGATTAGCTTTCAGGGCTGTTGCAAATATTTTATTTTATTACTCCAAAATTGGCACAATAAATCAGGAGGTAAAATACTACAAAATTTCATCGAAATTCAAAGTGCAATCAGATGAAAAACAATTTCGATTACATTTTTAGTTTTGATAAATTATCTATGAAAAAAGGTTTTTTTTTTGTCAAAACTTACATTTGTGAAAACAAATGATTGCAAACTAACTGCAATAGTGTATAATGCATTTTCTAACAATATTTTCAGTAAAATGTAGTAATTCTGACTAGTAATTTGAACTTTTATATTTTAATTTTGCCCCCTCCTCCCCTCGACTTCGGCCACAGCCCAGAGATAAATGCTTTGAAAAATATTTTTATCAGCTTTATCACAAAAACTGAATTATGTCAAACTAAACCTTATATTTTGCCTTCCTCACTGAGGTAAGGCTATAATCCTGCTCTAAAAATGAACTTTGTATAAAAAAAAGTCGTAGACCCACCTTCATGTATACATATCTACTCAGAATCGAAAACTGAACAAATGTCTGTATGTGTGTATGTGTATCGCTATTGAGTTCAAAAGTTATGCATAAAAATGTGTTTTCACAAATACCCGGATCTCAATTATATGCATGTAAACGATGTCCGGATCCATCATCCGACCCATCGTTGGTTAGGTAATTGAAAGGCCTTTCCAAAGAGTCCAAAACATTGAAGATCTGGCAACCCTGTCCCGCGTTATGACCACATAAGTTATACATTGTGTTCTTTTTTCTGGATCTAAAAAAATGATGAAACCACTCATATACCCATTTTTGGTAAAAAGTGAGGAAGGCATCAACCACATAGGTGGATTAAGTTAGTTTTTTAATGTTTGTGTGGACAAAATGTGACGAACGCTCTGATTTTCGCCAACTTATGATTTCTTTGAAAAAAGTAGAGATATTTTGGAAAGTATCGAAAGTCGTCAGAAAAAGCTTCCTGAAATTATTGTTGGATACTTATGAGCAACTCTCTACATAGAAAAAAAAGTTGAATTTTGGAATGTTGAAAATTTGGTAGGTTGAATATTAACTCTATTTTTGAGTAATATTACATAAAAAATGTGTAAAAATGTGAACCTGATGAATATTCATCAAAAACTGATGAAAATTCATCATTTTCTGGGGTAAAATTAATCATTTTTTTTGCCACAAAATCTGTCACCATTTCCTGATGAATATTACCATCATTTTTTTTTCTGTGTATGAATTCGGGCGATTTCGACCATTTTTATTTTTTGTATTTTTTTATTTGGCTCAAACTTTGTGGGGGCCTTCCCTATGACCAAATAAGCTAGTCTCCATACAATTTTGGCAGTTGTCCATACAAAAATGGTGTGTAAATATTCAAACATCTGTAACTTTTGAGTGAATTTTCTGATCAATTTGGTGTCTTCGGCAAAATTGTAGGTATTGTTGAGGACTGTTGAGAAAAAAATAGGTACTTGGAACAAAATTCCAGATATTTTAATCAACTTTTTTGTCACAAAAACTCAATTTCCCATAACACGTTTATTTTTTTGATTTTCGGAGACAAAAACGTGCCAACTTTTGAGCCATAGAGAAACATGGTCAAAAAATCTGCTGCTGAGCTATAATTTTTTGAAAAAAAGTGATTTTTGCAAATAATCTAAATTGCATGTAAAAACAAATTTAACGTAATTTTTTATTGTAAAATTTAATATCCAATCGAAAAGTACTTTACAGATATTTTGATAAAGGGCTCTGTTTTTAAGATATAGCCACCGAAAGTTTGATTTTAGCGAAATATTTGCAGTTTTTCGATTTTTAAAAATAGTGACCATGAGTGACCATATCTGAAAACATTTTATTTGAAAAGTTCAGAAAATTTGCTATAAAATTGTCCAAGAGACACTGAAAATTGGACCTCGGGTTGCTGTGATACAGCCGCTTGAAGGAAAAGAAACAGGAAAATTGAGTTTTCTAAGTCTCACCTAATAAACCCACCATTTTCTAATGTCGATATCTCCGTTCTTTTTGAAAAAATATTTTGATTTTTTTTAAATCAAAACTAACATTTTAAAAGGGCCAAACATTGAATATTACGCCCATTTAAAATGCTAGTCTTGATTTAATTATTTTCAAAATATTTTTCTCGAAAAGAACGAAAAGTTTCACGAATGTTTCACGAATGCTAATATTTCGCTAAAATCAAACTTTTGGTGGCTATATCTTGAAAACAGAGCCTTTTATCAAAAAATCCGTAGAGTACTTTTCGATTGGAAATTCTATTTTACAATAAAAAATTACATCAAATTTGTTTTTGCATGATATTTAGATTTTTTTTCCAAAAATCACTATTTTTTCAAAAATTCATAACTCGGCGGCATGTTTCTCTATGGTTAAAAAGTTAAACATATCAAAAAATCTCGAAAATAAAAAAATACGTATTTTGGGAAATTGAGTTTTCGTGAAAAAAAAGTTGATTTAAAAATCTGCAATTTTTTTCCGTGTACCTATTTTTTCTCAGAAGTCCTCAACAATACCTACAATTTTGCCAAAGACACCAAATTGATCAGAAAATTCACTCAAAAGTGTCAGCTGTTTGAATATTTACGTACCATTTTTGTATGGACAGCTGCCAAAATTGTATGGAGACTTGTATGGGTGAACCAATGACACAAAATAGCTAACTTGGTCATATTCCCTATGACCAAATTAGCTATTTTGGCCTCCACAAAGTTTGAGCCAAATCAAAAAATACAAATAAAATCCATTTCCGGTTTTGATAGAGAATTGCTCTTATGTGATATTTTGATAAAATGTACCGTTTTCGAGGTTTAAAGTTATAAGTTTAAAATTTCAAGAATGTTTTTTTTTTCTCATTGTAGTCGTCCACTCTTACATTTTTTTAGACACTGATGATCCGACCTCCGGGATTTCTAAGTGCTACCCATTCGGCCCTCTTTTTTCAATCGATAGTATTTTAAGACTGTTTAACAGATTTATAATATTTCAAATAAAATTATAAACATTTTGAAATAAAATTTCTTGATTTTTAAAGCCATGAATTATACTTCAAATAGTTTTTCTTTCTTGAAATATTGAGTTTAAAAAAAATGTAAATAGTTTTTTAAATGAAAAAAATCACACGAGCTTAACTTTATATCAATAAAATTCTGATCACTGAAGTTTGATAAAAAAATAATTTTGAATTGTTTTTCCGTGAATTATTTCTTTTCTAAAAAATCTTTAACTACAACTTTGCCTAATACACTGAAACAATCAGAAAATTCCTTTTAAGAAACAAACTATCGAACATACCCATTATATTATGTATGATCAGCCCGCAAAATTGTATGAAGCATAAAGTCAAATGTCTTTTGGTCATTTTTATATATTTATATTTTATCTCCTTATGTCTCTGAAAACAAAGTAAAGCAAATCAGAATAAAACAAGCTTTCTAATTTTAATTTTAATTTCTATAACATTAAAGTATTACAAAATACAAATACCATAATTGCAGTTTTGCTACTGTACAAAAATTGCACAGTACACATTTAAAAAATAAAAGTAAAAACATTTATAAAGATAATATACTCAATTAAGTTTTGAGGATACAAATTTTTAACATAATTCAATTTATTTAAATGCACCATGGTTTTATGAAAAAAATAGGAAAAAGGCAAAAAATATAAAAAAAATATGGAAAAAGAACTAAAAGGCATCAGTGACCTGTTGGTTAAATACTGTTGCCTCAAATTTCACATCTCGTTTTTTTTTGTCATGTTCGAATCAACAGCTTACAACTTCTTCGCAGAACCGTTTTTTTCCGCTTCCATCATCCATCAAGAGCTTGAAAATTGGCAAATTTTCCACCACCAACCGATTTGAAATCGAAGCCAAGGGTAGCCCAATTCCGGCGAAATCTGTTGCAAACTGGGCCAGGCGAATGATTTGCAAATTCCAAGTACACATAGAAACCCAGAAACCCCTTCAACAATACCCCTTCGGGGCACGGCAGCAGGAATCCATCTGGAGTAATCGAAAGTGCGCCAAATTTGCGTTTCCGAAAATTGCTTTTACCCACTCATGCTGGGCTGCTGGACGGTTGAACCTTGATGAAAGCTGGATTTCGCGGTTTTGAGTGAGGCGTGTAAAGCTCAAATATTTGCGTTAAATTTGTTAGAGTTTGCTTATTTGAGGTTTCAATGGACTGAATTCGAAACGGATTAGTTCACTTCTACGAATTTCAAACGTCGTTCTTCATGGCTCATCACCCGTTCGGAGTCATCGTTCAAGTCAGAATCCAGAACCATGGCGCATGCTCCAGTTTCGACCGTTCATTCCATTTCCGTGAATGTTGAACTTGCAAATTCAGTTCGCTAGAATACATTCAGTTGAAAATAACTGAGACAACTTTTAGAATCATTTTCACGAGGCTTCTCAAGCAAAGCCACATAGTGCATGGGAGTATAACTATTAATACACACTTAAGTTAACATTACCGGATCCTACAAAAAAATATTTTTTCAACCGACTGTACCGCCTTCATCACCATCAGTCGACAGCTCTGGCTCTGACAGTGGACTCGCTTTGTCTGTTTCGTTTCGTGAATGAGAATTTAATTGCTAAATAATCTACATAAATTTCCATCATGTTCCGCAGCAGCAGCAGCATCAACCTTCCTATTCCGGTTCCGAAAGTGCCATTTTTCGAGCAGCAAGAGTTCAGAGCACGAATCCCATGCTTTATACGCAGAACTGTTTGGCAACGAGAGATGAAAGACCAAGTCCAGGCAGGACAAAAGGTGTGTGTACGAGAGCGTAAACGACACTCGAGAAACTTAAGCTCGTAACTGCCATCTTGGCATCAACTACTACAGGCTATGGACACGGAACATGAAAGCGGTTCTTCCGGCCGGACTCACACTTACTTGCAAGGGGGGATGGAGTTCTTTCGGAGGACGGTACTTGAAAGTTTGGACTCGGTTTGGACTTTTGGAGTGCGTTTGGAGTTTACGTGAAGCAGCCTTGGAACGAGTAGTTGATTACAGTTTGGATGGTTTTAGGTTTCTTAAGGAAAAATGCCTCTTTGTACCCCCTACAGCGTGGTGCCGACCCGTAATGCTATGCTATGCTATGTTTAACGAAAAATGCCTCTTTGTTGTGTACTAAAACTGAAGGGTTATTTTGTTTATTAAGAAAAAAAAATCATTTCAAAATTTGGTGTTTTTTGTAACTTTGCAGGGTATTTTTTTTAGAGTGTACAAAGTTGTAGAGAAGATAATTACAACAAAATGATTTATAAACATAAGGGGTTTACTTGTGACCATCCCGAGTTATCACGATTTTACGAAAAAAAAAAATTGTTTCCGAAGAGATCGAAAAATTTCACGAATGTTTTAACATTGGAAATCGGACCATTAGTAGCTGTGATATCGACATTAGAAAATTATGGGTTGTTTGGGTGAGGCTTAGAAAACATAAATTTTCCTGTTTCTTTTTCTCTATGCCGATGTATCTCAGCAACCAGAGGTCCAATCTTCAATGTCTCTTAGACAATTTTATAGCAAATTTTCTGAACTTTAAAAAAAAATTTAAATATGGTCACTCATAGTCCAAATGAAACTTTTGGTGCCTATATCTTAGAAACTGAGCCCTTTATAAAAAAAATGTGTCAAGTACTTTTCGATTGCAAATTTAACTTGACATAAAAATTTATCGGCCAAATTGGTTTTTGCATGAAATTTCATTTTTTTCCAAAAATCACTATTTATTCAAAAATTCATAACATGGCGGCAGATTTTTTGACAATATTACTCTATAGCTCAAAAGTTGCGGGTTTTGTCTCCTGAAACATATAAAAAAATACATATTTTGGGAAATTGAGTTTTTGTGAAGAACAGTTAAGAGGCAGTATTTGTAAATATTGCTCGGTTTGTTCTAGAGGTCGTATCGAGGTGCTCCGATTTGGATGAAACTTTCAGCGTTTGTTTGTCTATACATGAGATGAAAAACGAAACTATTGGCACTACGCCCCCCGGGGCATGGCCTTCCTCTAACGTGGGATTTCTGCTCCAGCGCCTCTGACGAGACAGGAGAAACCGGGACCGACGTTTTACTTCACCATCCGATAGAAGCTCAGTGGATAAGGCGGGAATCGAACCCGCGTCTCATAGCATCATCGGGATCGGGAGCCGAAGCCGCTACCCCTGCGCCACGAGACCCAGAGCCACGAGCATGAGATGAACTCATGCCAAATATGATGGATTTTTTCAAAACCTTAATATCTTTTTCCAACAGCCTCCAACACCCATACTCCCATACGTCAAAAGATAGGTAATTTTATGGACTATAAGCCTACGGAAATAACTTTTTGGCCAATCGCAGTTTTTCTCATAGTTTTTCGATTTTTCTATTACAAACATTTTACAACGTTAGTTTTTGCCCTGTAGGCCGTCCTAGCGGCACTTTTTGGTCTCAATTTTGTCATATTCGGAATCCTCGGACAATTTCACAAGTTAGAAGTATTGGAGTTGTAAATTTGATTTAAAAAATAATCAAATAAAACATTTTCGAAAAAAGAAATAGATCTTATTTACCTTGTGATCAAAACGTCAAATGCCGTATTAAGTAGGCGAATATCTGTTTTACCCCTAATCCGACAAAATGTTAAAAAATATTTTAATTCATTTTAAATGGCATTTTTTTCAATCAAATTTACAACTCTAATACTTCTAACTTACGTGAAATTGTCCGAGGATTCCGAATATGACAAAATTGAGACCAAAAAATGCCGCTATGGCGGCCTACAGAGCAAAAACTAACGTTGTAAAATGTTTGTTATAGAAAAATCGAAAAACTATGAGAAAACTGCGATTGGCCAAAAGTTATTTCCGAATTCTTACAGTCCATAAAATTACCTATCTTTTGACCTATGGGAGTATGGGTGTTGGAGGTTGTTACAAAAAGATATTGAGGTTTTAAAAAAATCCATTTTTAACAGTAATTTGCAAAAGCTATGGGCAAAAATCAAACCAATCCTGGATGTCTATGGCACATTTTGAAGTGCTTCAAAAGACCTTTCGAATGCATCTAAAAGAGTTGGAATTGATGAAGTTTTACGGAAATGCGAGCTGATTTAAGATTTCTAATGTTTTTTCGACCTCAAACTTCCAAGCCCGTTTTACCCCACTTCGTTTTGTCGTAGAGGGCTCATATTTGGCATGAGTTCATCTCATGTATAGACAAACAAATGCTGAAAGTTTCATCCAAATCGGAGCACCTCGATACGACCTGTTACACATGGGTGAAAAACTCGCTCTTAACTGAAAAATTTACATTTTTTTTTTCTTTCTGTGTACTTAGTTTTTTCTCAATAGTCCTCAACAATTCCTAAAACTTTGCCGAAGACATCAAATTCATCAGAAAACTCACGAAAAAGTTACAGTACCAAGTACCAAGTGAGCAATTCTCTACGAAATCGGTCTTTTTTTCTTCAATTTTAATTTTTGTAATTTTTAATCCGACTGAAACTGTTTTGGTGGCTTCGGTATGCCCAAAGAAGCCATTTTGCATCATTAGTTTGTCCATATAATTTTCCATACAAATTTGGCAGCTGTCCATACAAAAATGATATGTGAAAATTCAAAACCTGTATCTTTTGAAGGAATTTTTTGATCGATTTGGTGTCTTCGGCAAAGTTGTAGGTATGAATATGGACTACACTGGAAAAAAATGATACACGGTAAAAAAAAATTTGGTGATTTTTTATTTAACTTTTTATCACTAAAACTTGATTTGCAAAAAAACACTATTTTTAATTTTTTTTATTTTTTGATATGTTTTAGAGGACATAAAATGCCAACTTTTGCTGGGCTGCTGGACGGTTGAACCTTGATGAAAGCTGGATTTCGCGGTTTTGAGTGAGGCGTGTAAAGCTCAAATATTTGCGTTAAATTTGTTAGAGTTTGCTTATTTGAGGTTTCAATGGACTGAATTCGAAACGGATTAGTTCACTTCTACGAATTTCAAACGTCGTTCTTCATGGCTCATCACCCGTTCGGAGTCATCGTTCAAGTCAGAATCCAGAACCATGGCGCATGCTCCAGTTTCGACCGTTCATTCCATTTCCGTGAATGTTGAACTTGCAAATTCAGTTCGCTAGAATACATTCAGTTGAAAATAACTGAGACAACTTTTAGAATCATTTTCACGAGGCTTCTCAAGCAAAGCCACATAGTGCATGGGAGTATAACTATTAATACACACTTAAGTTAACATTACCGGATCCTACAAAAAAATATTTTTTCAACCGACTGTACCGCCTTCATCACCATCAGTCGACAGCTCTGGCTCTGACAGTGGACTCGCTTTGTCTGTTTCGTTTCGTGAATGAGAATTTAATTGCTAAATAATCTACATAAATTTCCATCATGTTCCGCAGCAGCAGCAGCATCAACCTTCCTATTCCGGTTCCGAAAGTGCCATTTTTCGAGCAGCAAGAGTTCAGAGCACGAATCCCATGCTTTATACGCAGAACTGTTTGGCAACGAGAGATGAAAGACCAAGTCCAGGCAGGACAAAAGGTGTGTGTACGAGAGCGTAAACGACACTCGAGAAACTTAAGCTCGTAACTGCCATCTTGGCATCAACTACTACAGGCTATGGACACGGAACATGAAAGCGGTTCTTCCGGCCGGACTCACACTTACTTGCAAGGGGGGATGGAGTTCTTTCGGAGGACGGTACTTGAAAGTTTGGACTCGGTTTGGACTTTTGGAGTGCGTTTGGAGTTTACGTGAAGCAGCCTTGGAACGAGTAGTTGATTACAGTTTGGATGGTTTTAGGTTTCTTAAGGAAAAATGCCTCTTTGTACCCCCTACAGCGTGGTGCCGACCCGTAATGCTATGCTATGCTATGTTTAACGAAAAATGCCTCTTTGTTGTGTACTAAAACTGAAGGGTTATTTTGTTTATTAAGAAAAAAAAAATCATTTCAAAATTTGGTGTTTTTTGTAACTTTGCAGGGTATTTTTTTTAGAGTGTACAAAGTTGTAGAGAAGATAATTACAACAAAATGATTTATAAACATAAGGGGTTTACTTGTGACCATCCCGAGTTATCACGATTTTACGAAAAAAAAAAAATTGTTTCCGAAGAGATCGAAAAATTTCACGAATGTTTTAACATTGGAAATCGGACCATTAGTAGCTGTGATATCGACATTAGAAAATTATGGGTTGTTTGGGTGAGGCTTAGAAAACATAAATTTTCCTGTTTCTTTTTCTCTATGCCGATGTATCTCAGCAACCAGAGGTCCAATCTTCAATGTCTCTTAGACAATTTTATAGCAAATTTTCTGAACTTTAAAAAAAAAATTAAATATGGTCACTCATAGTCCAAATGAAACTTTTGGTGCCTATATCTTAGAAACTGAGCCCTTTATAAAAAAAATGTGTCAAGTACTTTTCGATTGCAAATTTAACTTGACATAAAAATTTATCGGCCAAATTGGTTTTTGCATGAAATTTCATTTTTTCCAAAATCACTATTTATTCAAAAATTCATAACATGGCGGCAGATTTTTTGACAATATTACTCTATAGCTCAAAAGTTGCGGGTTTTGTCTCCTGAAACATATAAAAAAATACATATTTTGGGAAATTGAGTTTTTGTGAAGAACAGTTAAGAGGCAGTATTTGTAAATATTGCTCGGTTTGTTCTAGAGGTCGTATCGAGGTGCTCCGATTTGGATGAAACTTTCAGCGTTTGTTTGTCTATACATGAGATGAAAAACGAAACTATTGGCACTACGCCCCCCGGGGCATGGCCTTCCTCTAACGTGGGATTTCTGCTCCAGCGCCTCTGACGAGACAGGAGAAACCGGGACCGACGTTTTACTTCACCATCCGATAGAAGCTCAGTGGATAAGGCGGGAATCGAACCCGCGTCTCATAGCATCATCGGGATCGGGAGCCGAAGCCGCTACCCCTGCGCCACGAGACCCAGAGCCACGAGCATGAGATGAACTCATGCCAAATATGATGGATTTTTTCAAAACCTTAATATCTTTTTCCAACAGCCTCCAACACCCATACTCCCATACGTCAAAAGATAGGTAATTTTATGGACTATAAGCCTACGGAAATAACTTTTTGGCCAATCGCAGTTTTTCTCATAGTTTTTCGATTTTTCTATTACAAACATTTTACAACGTTAGTTTTTGCCCTGTAGGCCGTCCTAGCGGCACTTTTTGGTCTCAATTTTGTCATATTCGGAATCCTCGGACAATTTCACAAGTTAGAAGTATTGGAGTTGTAAATTTGATTTAAAAAATAATCAAATAAAACATTTTCGAAAAAAGAAATAGATCTTATTTACCTTGTGATCAAAACGTCAAATGCCGTATTAAGTAGGCGAATATCTGTTTTACCCCTAATCCGACAAAATGTTAAAAAATATTTTAATTCATTTTAAATGGCATTTTTTTCAATCAAATTTACAACTCTAATACTTCTAACTTACGTGAAATTGTCCGAGGATTCCGAATATGACAAAATTGAGACCAAAAAATGCCGCTATGGCGGCCTACAGAGCAAAAACTAACGTTGTAAAATGTTTGTTATAGAAAAATCGAAAAACTATGAGAAAAACTGCGATTGGCCAAAAAGTTATTTCCGAATTCTTACAGTCCATAAAATTACCTATCTTTTGACCTATGGGAGTATGGGTGTTGGAGGTTGTTACAAAAAGATATTGAGGTTTTAAAAAAATCCATTTTTAACAGTAATTTGCAAAAGCTATGGGCAAAAATCAAACCAATCCTGGATGTCTATGGCACATTTTGAAGTGCTTCAAAAGACCTTTCGAATGCATCTAAAAGAGTTGGAATTGATGAAGTTTTACGGAAATGCGAGCTGATTTAAGATTTCTAATGTTTTTTCGACCTCAAACTTCCAAGCCCGTTTTACCCCACTTCGTTTTGTCGTAGAGGGCTCATATTTGGCATGAGTTCATCTCATGTATAGACAAACAAATGCTGAAAGTTTCATCCAAATCGGAGCACCTCGATACGACCTGTTACACATGGGTGAAAAACTCGCTCTTAACTGAAAAATTTACATTTTTTTTTCTTTCTGTGTACTTAGTTTTTTCTCAATAGTCCTCAACAATTCCTAAAACTTTGCCGAAGACATCAAATTCATCAGAAAACTCACGAAAAAGTTACAGTACCAAGTACCAAGTGAGCAATTCTCTACGAAATCGGTCTTTTTTCTTCAATTTTAATTTTTGTAATTTTTAATCCGACTGAAACTGTTTTGGTGGCTTCGGTATGCCCAAAGAAGCCATTTTGCATCATTAGTTTGTCCATATAATTTTCCATACAAATTTGGCAGCTGTCCATACAAAAATGATATGTGAAAATTCAAAAACCTGTATCTTTTGAAGGAATTTTTTGATCGATTTGGTGTCTTCGGCAAAGTTGTAGGTATGAATATGGACTACACTGGAAAAAAATGATACACGGTAAAAAAAAATTTGGTGATTTTTTATTTAACTTTTTATCACTAAAACTTGATTTGCAAAAAAACACTATTTTTAATTTTTTTTATTTTTTGATATGTTTTAGAGGACATAAAATGCCAACTTTTCAGAAATTTTCAGGTTGTGCAAAAAATCTTTGAGCGAGTTATGAATTTTTGAATCAATACTGATTTTTTCAAAAAAATAAAATATTGGTCGCAAAAATTTTTCAACTTAATTTTTCGATGTAAAATCAAATTTGCAATCGAAAAGTATTTTAGTAAAATTTTGATAAAGTGCACCGTTTTCAAGTTAAATCCATTTTTAGGTGACTTTTTTGAAAATAGTGGCATTTTTTCATTTTTTTAAATTAGTGCACATGTTTGCACACTTTTGGAAAAAATATTTTTGAAAAGCTGAGAAAATTCTCTATATTTTGCTTCTTCGGACTTTGTTGATACGACCTTTAGTTGCTGAGATATTGCAATGCAAAGGTTTAAAAACAGGAAAATTGATGTTTTCTAAGTTCACCCAAACAACCCACCATTTTCTAATGTCGATATCTCAGCAACTTATGGTCCGATTTTCAATGTTAATATATGAAACATTTGTGAAATTTTCCGATCTTTTCGAAAAAATATTTTCAAAAATTTCAAATCAAGACTAACATTTCAAAAGGGCCAAACATTCAATATTACGCCCTTGTAAAATGTTAGTCTTGAATTGAAAATTTTGAAAATATTGTTTTCGAAAAGATCGGAAAATTTTACAAATGTTTCATATATTAACATTGAAAATCGGACCATAAGTTGCTGAGATATCGACATTGAAAAATGGTGTGTTGTTTGGGTGAGACTTAAAAAACATCAATTTTCCTGTTTTTAAACCTTTGCATTGCAATATCTCAGCAACTAAAGATCGTATCAACAAAGTCCGAAGAAGCAAAATATAGAGAATTTTCTCAGCGTTTCAAAAATATTTTTTGCAAAAGTGTGCAAACATGTGCACTAATTTAAAAAAATGAAAAACTGCGACTATTTTCAAAAAAGTCACCTAAATATGGATTTATCTTGAAAACGGTGCACTTTATCAAAATTTTACTAAAGTACTTTTCGATTGCAAATTTGAATTTACATCGAAAATGAAGTTGAAAAATTTTGCGACCAATTTTCGATTTTTGAAAAATCAGTATTGATTAAAAATTCATAACTCGTTCAAAGATTTTTGCACAACCTGAAAATTTCTGAAAAGTTGGCATTTTATGTCCTCTAAAACATATAAAAATAAAAAAATTAAAAATAGTGTTTTTGCAAATCAAGTTTTAGTGATAAAAGTTGAATAAAAAATCACCAATTTTTTACCGTGTATCATTTTTTTCCAGTGTAGTCCATATCCATACCTACAACTTTGCCGAAGACACCAAATCGATCAAAAAATTCCTTCAAAAGATACAGATTTTTTAATTTTCACATATCATTTTTGTATGGACAGCTGCCAAATTTGTATGGAAAATTATATGGACAAACTAATGATGCAGAATGGCTTTTTTGGGCATACCGGAGCCACCAAAAAAGTTTCAGTCGGATTAAAAAATACAAAAAAAATCGAATGACCGAAATCCTAGAGAACTGCTCAAGTAGAAAAATCAAAATATTCACAAAGTTAAACTTTATGAGGCTGTATCTCAGCACCATTTCACTGGGTCAAGATAAGAAAAAATGTTGAAAATTTTGATTTATTCAAATTTTATCAGCTTATTAAAAATAATTTTGCTGGGTTGCTTCTCCATCGTTAAGTATATTCAAATTTCAAAAAAAAATTTTTTTTTGAAAGAATATCCCAAAAATGCCCATAAACTTAAAATAAGTGAGAATCGACTTTAAAAAGTTCTGATATATCACTCTTTAATTAGTGGTCAAAACTAGAGACAGGGTTGCCAGATCTTCCATGTATTGATTACTTGCTCAGCGATGTATAATATGGTGAATTTGATGCAGTTTCAAGGCAATTCTTCTGTATTTATGCGGAAACAGATTTCATACAAAGCTTTTGAACAACTTTTTGGATAGCATAGCAATAGCGAATAATGGACCTCAATCCGAGTCCAGCCTAACCTAAGTGGGGAAGGCAAAAGATTATACAGTTATTAAAATTTCATACGGCCAATTTTCGGAAACTGACTGGGAAAAAAAATCTCCTTTTTTTTCTGGAGTCAAGTCGAAGTCGCTCAAACACCATAGCCCTAGCAAAAATAAATTATAAAATTAGATCATTAGATCAAGTTTTCCGTGATGCAATCTAGATGAAGAACAAAATTAATCTTTTTCTGTGACAGTATCTTCTTGTTGCTACTTTCATACAATATGTCTATTTAGAGATATAATCATTGGCAACTCTGAAATTAAAATTTGTGCCACGTTACTGGCGCCCAGTCACAAGTTTACCACTCTTCCCAACAAAGTTTATCATTATCGCAAATCAGTCCCCTCCAGAGGCTCTATTTTAGCCACAAACAAGTCGTAAGCTCAGTTGCCTTGGAAACGAAACCTGAATCTGGCCTGCTGGCATCCAGAGTGCAGCCTCTGCCAGCTGATTATTGCAAGTGCCAACTCCCGATGAAGCCATGGTGCGAGACGGCAAAACCGGCTTTGCCTCCATATCTGGCCTGGCCTTTAAGTAGATCAACCGATAAGATAAACGCCCAGAACGGGACTGCCGATGCGGGCCAGCTTCTACGACCTCCCTCCGGGACCCAGTTCCTCTCCAGAGTTGATCAAGGCCAATTGAATTGCTGATGGTTTCTCCATTTTTGCCCTCTCGCTCTGGGGCTTATTCCAAATATGGACAGGACAGCCCGGACCTTGTCCGCAGCAGGCTTTGGGTTTTGGTTTCTGGTTCTGTTCACTGAATAAGGGACGCTGTCAAATGAAGTGACAACTCATTAAGAGAATTGTTTGGCCATTTCTCAAGGGGCTGGCCTTTCGCTCGGCTGCTGGCCACTCATCCGGAATGGTACAGAACCGAAGATGCGAGACGGCCCAAATGGCAATTTGGGCTAAGAAACTTCTTTCTACACTTGCCGCCGCAATTACCAAGTTCTGTGAATTTTACGAGTGCAGGGGTTCCTCACAGGGCTTGTGGTTTATGCTCTGCAATGAAACTCAATTTGCAAAATCAAATTAAAGGTCAAACTTTTGGTACCCCTGATTTCTAGGGTATACCAAGCCGAAAAAAAGGCGTTTGTCGTTGTTGCTGTTCCTATGCCCTTTAACGATTCCCCATTTTCACACGGCTGAGCGACTCCGTGCGGAAGCTTTATGATCCGGGAAAGGTCAACAAGAAACTTCCCCCACCTTCCAGCCCCCTCCGGAATCACCGGAGACACACTCCGGCCCATTGTGGGAGTGTTTTAATTCGATTTACTAACTGGTTGGTGAAAACGACGTATTCCGACGCGCGCGGACCCTCATGCATAATGCCCGGTGCCATGAACATAAAATAACCCCGGCTGGAGAAGGTCCAATCAACTGTAGACTTCTCTGGGTCTGGCTGAGGAGCGCTGCTGGCCGGCATGATGGTCCGAGAATGGAACATAAACCGAAACTGAAGAGCAACTCCCGGACAATGGAGACAAAATGAATTAATAATTTATGCCCGGGATAGGAGGGAGAGAGAACTAGTGCTTAATTAATTATACATCTTGAATTGGGTCGTTTGGTTATGATTTAAGTGGGAAGTTGTCCTTGGGACAGTTTTGATAATGTTTAGTGCGGAATTGAATGAACTTTGGTAAACTTGGCGTAATCAACAACATGGCTGGAGTATTTGCTTAAGTTTTCCGTTATCAATACTGGAGTTTTTTTTTTTTTAAAGGTCCAATATACCAAATTTCCAGTTTTTGCTTTTTGGGTGTTTTTGCAACCGCCTTAAATCAGGGGTATTAAAAAACACCCAAAAAGTAAAAACTGAAAATTTGGTTTATTGGACCTTTTCAAAAAAAAACTCCAGATTACAACTTTTGCAATTCCACTATGAAAATATCACGATTTTCCGTTTTTCGAAAGAGACGAAAAAGCCTACTCTTCACCCAAATTTATTGATGACAAATCATAAAATAGGATGGAAATAAGACCGAAACCTTATCAGTCCATTGGTATTAAAAAAAACTAATTTGCTTTTGCATTTTATTTGCCCTAAATTTTAAAACAACAATGGATGATAGCCCTAAAAATAAAAAAATAAAAATAAATTGTTCGCTCTAAAGCATTGCTTTGGCTCTCTCGATTGCAAGATTACTACTCGAAACTAGGTTTCCAAAAGCTTGATAATGACCGGGACGATAACGATAATCTATCTAATCTTATCGCTGATAATGGACGACAACTCATTTTTTTTTTCTAAAATCGACTTAATTCAGCCATGTCATGTGATATGTTCAATGCTTTCACTAAGAATATATTTTTTGAAAATGTAGTAAGGCTGTTGCAAATATTTTTTATGTTAATGTCCCTTGGCCCTGACCAAAGTCGAGGGGGAAGGGTGGGGGAATAAAAAAATATAAAAATTGATATTACAAGCCTAGATTTCAACATTTGGATGAAAAAAGTGTTTAAAAATGCATTTTACACGCGTCCAGTTGCTTTCCAATCATAAGTTTTCAAAATATCGATGTAATGACGGAATTTTTTTTTTTTTTTGCAAAAAAAAAAACTTTTCGTGGGACTTTACATTGGTATTTTTTGAAAATTTAAAATGTCTTCAGAGTAGTTCAAACATTCTAGATATGATTATAAACGAAGGAAAATGCATTTTAACTAGTTTTCGGTTGATGGAAATATAGTTTACATTGAAATTTTCAAGTTTAAAAAAAAAAATTTTTGCCCCCTCATTGTTCAGGTCGACTTTGAAGGGAGGTGCGACATAAACTTTGAAAAATATTTGCAACGGCCTAAGTTTCAAAGTATGAACACTCAAAATTCTAGAGTTTTGTGTTAAAGGACCTATAAGCTATTGTGTTTCTTATGTTTATAGGACCTCTTTAAAAAAAACTCTGGAATTGTTCACAAAATACCGTATTTTTCTAAAGTACTCAAATTTTCATGATTCGCCATATGTTGATACCCATAAAGCAAAATTGTATACGCTTCTCACTTTTTATACTTTTTTACCAAATACATTTTTTTCCAAAACATCGTATTTTTTGAAAATACAAATTTTATAACAATTTAGGCCGTAGCAAATATTTTTTGAAGTTTTATGTCCCCTCCCCCTCCCCTCCCCCCTTCAAAATTATTCTGAAAAATCAGGGGCAAAAAAAATACTTTTTCAAAAAACTTCAAAATTCCAATGAAAATAGTAGTCATTAAAGACAACACACGAACCGAAATTTTGTATGCGTTTTTACTTTATTAGAGTTGTTTTTTATGAAAACTAAAATTTTCACTAAATACCGTATTTTTTCAAAAAAAAACTTAAATTTTAAAATTTTCAAAATGGGTATCAAAAGAAGCGAATTTTGTATGCATTCATTTTCTCGCTTTTATATTTTTTTAAACGCTTAAATTTTTTCAAAAAATTAATATTTTTTAAAAATTCTAAAATTTTTGAAAAATATTTTACTTAATTCTAGTATTTTCCAAAAAAAAAAACAAAAGAAAATGGAAAAAGCAAACAAAATATCACTTCGTTGGATACACATATTTCATGTTATGAAAATTTGATTATTTCGATAAATATGTAGTATTTTCCTAAAATATACAACATTGATAAAATAACATGACATGATTGAATCAAGTCGATTTTAGAAACCATTATCGGTGATAGATTATCGCCGCTACAATTATCAATATGACGATAACGATAACCATTATTGTTAGACGAAAATGTTATGGACGATTATTTTATCGATTAACAACCTTGCATTTTAACTACAAATTTGCCAAAAGCATAAACTTTTTCCCAATATTAACGTACCATTTTTATATGGACAGATTTCAAAATTGTATGGGGCCTTGTTTGGAGACGAACCAATGACACAAAATGACTAATTAAATAGCTAATTAAAAAAATCAATAAAAAATATGCTTACAAAAGATACATGCAAAATCACCATTGCTGTGATTTTCGTAAGCCAGCTTCCCATCCAGTGACACATCTCTGTTTGCACTCTCATTCGCTCTCCAAACTAATTACCCTCTACTAAGTAAATATCTCTCTTCACACCTGAGCCGCAACAATTTCCTAAAATTCCCGAAAATAAATCTTACTCGCGAGGTAATTTATCGGTCCCGCCCAATCGCCCACTCATCCCGCATCCAACCCCGGGCAAAAGAAGCGGTCTCCCAAATTTCACACGTTTTGCCATTATTTACAAGCCTTTTTTGTAACTGTAACGCTGTTCAAACAACACCTCTAGAAAGAAAAAAACCCCGACGCGGACGACAAGTCCGAAAACAAATTCGGCTACAACTTATCGCTTTGGTCCTCAGCAAATATTGCGCGCCGGCCTCCCTCATTTGCTGACACAACAACAAAACCAACAACAACAGTTTGGTCCGCATTTGTAAACATAAAATTCTCCAAAACTTGTTATGTACACAAACGAACACGAACCAACAGCACAGCACTATGCCTGCTTAGTTCAGCACAGCTCAGAACTCCCGTGGAGAGCAGGCCGGGGCAGCCTCTTCAGCTCGTGCAGTTCAACGCCTGTCTCGCACCTTCTTCTCCCTGCAGCAACTCTTGAACTCTTCTTGAGAAGGCCCCTCCAGCACATAAAAGGGTGTTATGTGTGTGAGGACGGAACGGGAATGTGCCATGTGTTGCCACCACAACTCTTGCATAGACGACCTCTTATCGGCCCTTGCGGTGATTCCACAGGAGTGTAGAACTGCAGTGAGACCTTTGGCTAATGCTAATCCTCAGCCGCCATAAATCAACCTTTTACAGCGAACATCGTTGAGAGCGTTGAGCGTGTTCTTCAGAAACAGTAACATACCAGTCGACTCTCGTTACAGCCAACTGGCACCGAACTCTTCCAGAACTCAAAAAGTTCTCCAGCATCGTGTGCCAAAACAAAAACTCCAAACTCCCCAAGAAACAAACGCTCATCAATTCTCACATCACATGAGGGGAGCGAGGAGGATGAGTACGTGAGGAGCGCGGTGAACATCAAGTTCGGCTTCTCACTCGAGAGGATATTGCGAGTAACTTTTGATTTCGCGTGTTTGCGTGTGATTCGCGCAAAAGATTGTGAGCTCGTGTTTTGGCAAACTCTGGAAAGAAATCAGGGCTGAATAAGCAAACAGGAAGGGAACAGAAAAGGGCTGCGAACTGGAACCATCATCATCGATAACATCGAGAGTCATTCAGTTAAAGAGTAGGAAGAAAATCAGAACTGAGAAACTCTGCGGGAGATTTGAGAGACGGAGGCTCGGTTATTGCTCACGGAATGAGGATGCTGGACGAGGAGCAATGATCTGTGGAGCAGGCAGCATGAGAGTAAATATGTTTTTGGGTGGGTGGTGTTGCGAGGGACAATGGGATTAATCCAACTAATTGACGCTCTAAGTGTCAGAATATTTTCTCGTTTGTTTTTAAAGATAAAGCTATCATGCTATCTTACCACAAGTGCATTTTGGGGCAAATTATGGTAAGAACGCAATTTTGTGCAGCTCACAATGCCTAACATTTTGACCTTCTCAGATTCCCGAAATTCAATTTCAATCCAAACATTAAAATCCGATTATCTCCATCGATTTTGCTAGGGTAGGTAGTGATAGAAATACACTTCATGGACCATCCAAATCTTGATCGGGATAGAGATGATGCAATGTAAAAATAACTTGGTTTAAAAAATATGTGAAATAATTTGGTTTAAAAAATGTGTGTCACAGGATTTGATTAGACCAAAATGGCAATTTGGCCTCTTCCAGGGTACCTAGAACGAGCTATGATCCAATTGTCGGCTCAAAGGTCAGAAATCACTCACTCATCACCGAACGAATATTTGCCGACTGGCCAATTGCTTCACACATCGAAACAAATACTTTGTGAATTTCTTTGCCTACCCGGTCCATAGACCCGAATCACAAACGAATATGTCCGGAGAGGAGAGAAACCTAACAAAATACCAGCGAGGCGCTCACTTGGCCTGAACTACCACAGATTGCCGTCACTTAATATTTGGCATGGTGAAAATTGCAGTCAAATCAAGCAAAACATTGTAAAGGGGCCAACGAGAGTTTGTAAACAAATAGTGTATCCTGCTCACTTCTTATATAAACATCTTCTGATGTGAGCAGGATGGACTCTTTGTTTACACTTTGACATTAGCCCATTTACATTGTATTGCTTGAAATGTGTCTCTGATGTCGTGTTATCAACAAAATTGCAAAACATTTTTGATAAAATTGATTGCAAGCAGTTTAAAAAATGGTCAAAACAAATCCTATCACAGACTATTTCGGGTCAGCTTTGAGTGGTTTGAGCGACAGAGCGCAATCATCTCTCTGAGCCATTCGTTGTACTACCCGATTGAAGCGCAAAGGAGAGCAAAGAGAGAGTATTCAGTAGCGATGTGTGTGGAAATGACAAACGGTAGGGAACGGTCAGAGCAGTTTTTCGTTGCGTTCGATTTTAATTTTGATTGCCTATTTACTATTTGTATTTTGTTTTATTCTTCTACTTCTAACATAAAATTCATGTTCTGTAACCCTATTTTAGTCACTTTAGTTGAGTTGATTGCCTATTAAATTACAAATTGCATTTTTTTTTTCAATATTTCATCACCACCATTTTGGCTGCATTCTTGGATTTAAAAATATCACGTTAAAAATAATCATTTTTTTCGTGATTCGATTAGCCGAATGAAATTTCCGCTAATCGAATCTGAACTGTATATCATGACCCTCATTATGGCCGCCATCTTTTTTTAAATTGTGAATCACTTCAAAGTAACTGCCCCTGATCTAATCTAATCTAATCAGACCCTAGCGCAGCCAATCTTTCGAAGGGATCCTGGAGAGTGCCTTAGGTTAGATGACGCCTAGCATTCTTCTTGTCATTTATTAACATTTGTAGTGCGCCATTGCATCAGAATGCATTGAAACAACACAAGCATTAAAGCGGCCAGGCCTACTGCGTAAAGCCGTATCGCAGAGATGACTCGTAATTGGGTTGAGTTTGAGCACTGAGTGTTCGAACAACAACACAATTCTGAATCGACAGGGGAGGAAGAAGCGTGGGGACACACCACCATACGCTCCGTGATTTGGTTGTATTCGTTGGGAGCACTATGCTAAGAAGGTTTGGTACTCCGGGACCCTCTGGGATGGGACATTGTATTTCCACGAATGCCCTGGACACTATTCGCCGTGGTTATAGCGCCACAACTCGCTCTCTGTAACAGTATTCCTATTTCCAGTCCAAGTTCACCAAGTCGACATGGCCTAGTGGTTAGCATTTTTGCTTACCAATCCAAAGGACGGGGGTTCGAACCCCGCCTCGAGCGACTTTGATTTTTCGTTCATATTCATCATTTCTAATTTCTGTGTTCTAAACTTTCTCGTTGGGAGCAGATGGGCATCGAGCCCAGAACCATTCGCTTACAAAGCGAACACCGTAACCAGTCAGCCACGGCCGCTCCTACTTCAAAGTAACTGCCCCTGATCACATAAATGTCACATATGCATTTTCGTCGCATTTGAGTTATTGATGCAGTTTGGTTCAAAATCCTGTGAGCTTTCAAACTTGTGTGGGACAAACTTTCCTTGCGTGTTTCTCATATGTATTTCTCTTTTTTGAATATGAGACATTTATGCGAACATGGGCAGTTTAGCGTTCAATCGACAATCAAAAATTAAACAACGATTTTTATCGTGATTCGATTATCCGAAGTCAAAGCTTACGGATAATCGAGTCTGGACTGTAAATCCACAGCAGACAGATTTTGATTGTTGGTTTGCGTTATCGGTATTCACCTAAAAAATAATGAAATAAATAAGTTATGCTGATGGTGATTTCTCTTGTCCCACCTTTCCCTTGTGTACCATTGAGAGACTTACATTGCAGAATTACTTTCTCAACAAACATTGGTGGCCGATACGGTTAAAGCTTAGATTCAATATGTTTAAGTTTTTGGGTTCAATGCTTGGTTAGAACACTTTTTTATAGGTAGACATTTTTAAGAATGAGTTTTTGAGTTTTTGAGCCGTGCTCTTTTTCCTCTGGGATGGCTCTGCCTTGCTGTGGGTGTAATCCTACATAGATTAGCGTTGGCTTTTGTTTACAATTTTTTATAATGCTTATCAACATATTTTACCATATCGGAATTATCAAACTACAAACCATTCAACCACCAGAACAATAACACGAGAGGAAGAGCATTATGCTTTCACCGATCATCATCGCCGCTCATAGAGAGCGCGCAAAAATCATCATCGTTCAACAATCGACGAAGAGAGAGAGAGAGGAAAATCGATTGCAGCGCGCTCCCTCTGTTTCCTGCTTTGGCACGCGCCCCACAAGAGAGAGAGAGAGCTCGCTCTCCCTGCTTCTACACCTACACGGGATGTTGCGAGAGCACGCGAGAGAGCGTGTCGCAGCATTTTTGTCAAACAACGAACCGATGCTGATCTTTGGCCAGACTCCGCGGCTCATAACAGTGTGAGCCATCGTCCTGGTCTATCGCGGCTAGATTTTGCTCCTCGGTCTCGGTGTCTCGTGTGTGGGTCTTTCTGGATTTTTTACTCTTTTTTGTGTGTGCGCTGGTGTTAAGAGTGTGAGTTTTTTTTTGATCTTTTTTTTTGTCTAGTTTTTTGTTGTGTTGGAAGATTTTTCCTTTCTCTTTTGTTATCTGATGTTGGTGTAATGTTATCAATGAAAATCTGCGAGGATATTTTCTTCTCAATGGAATAATCACACTTTTTTCTGAGAGATTTCTGTGAACATATCGGGCAGGGGTGTGTGCGTGTGAGCATTAGGGTGTGTGAAGGGATGTGAAAAATCTTCACAGGTTCTTTGAACCGCGCACGGAGGGAACAACTAAAGTGAAATTAATTATGAAGGCTCGCGAGTCGGGAGGAAGAACAAGAAGAGTTATGAACCGTGTTCAAACTGTTACTGTAATTGAGCGCAATAAACGCGATGTGATGATGTTTTATGTGTGTTTGTGGGTTTGGGTATGTGTGAAGAATATAAACTGGGCACTCAATTGAGATAATTGGTAAATATAATTGAAAAGGGGCACTTTGCGAGGAAATTTGTTCAACGAGGGAAGAAAGGAAGAAGAAAGTTGGACATCTCGAGAAGAACATGCCTGCTATTAATTGAGGGTAATAAAATCAATAAAGAATAAGGCAGACAGGCCTGCGAGAAGTGGCCGAAAAGTGTCCAACTCAAGGAAGAACACGAGCTGCCAAGATCGAACGAAGAACGTGATAACAATTTTATACACTTTATGGTCCAGAAAACGGTTCTGGACGGGAATTGTGCGTGGGAGGAAGTCAACCCAGAGAGGGCACAAACCCGGGTTTGATAACGACCAGCAGAGTGTTTTAAAAATAAATCAAAGCTGATAACAGAGCAATCACATCCCGAGGAAGAGCTCTCACTCTGAAGTTGTAGTATTGAAAGAAAAAAAAATCCAGAAAAGACGAATGAATAAAGCCCAAAAATTAACTACCTCCCTTTCACTACAAGAGAGCGCGAGGAGCCAATCCAAACAAATAATCTCCGTTAACAAGGATATATTGCTCAAAGCCCTCGAAAAACCCCGAAACATTCCGTAGAGAGAAGAAAAAAAGTGTGTCCGCAGTGTGATTTATAGTCCCATTTTCCGTTGTTTTCGAGTCCTCATCGCGAGAAGTCTCAGAGTGACACCAGAAAAAAAGAACATACCCTCAGACCCCTAAAATAACGAGCTGGACGAAGAGAAAAAAAAAGTTGTAACGTTTGTGATTTGATAATTTTTTGTTGCAGAGTTGTTTCCTGATCCCGGGCTGTGTCGTCAACCGTCGTCGTTCGAATACTCCCGCAAGGACAAGACTATAAGGTAAGGCGTTACTTTTATGATCATTGCGGATCCTTTCTTTCTTTTTGCTGACCCTGAAACAGTCCCGTCGTATAATATGGAAATGATGCCCATTTGTAGTTCGTTAGCACAAATGACCAACTTTTGCCATGCAAATTTGCGACCATCGAAACCCACGCGCGCAAAATCGACATCTTTGAGAATATTGTAACTCAAAAAAAAAACAGAGAACAGACCTTTACTTGGGGAGGAAAAGTTTACTCAAACGATATGGCCGATGGAAAAGTTTCGATGTCTTCGCTCCTACGCAGTTGGACTACGTGACTTCCAATAGAACTTGGGAACGAGTTCGATGCGGCAAACTGGACAAACTCAAACTGGAGAAAGTTTATGTTCGTCAAAGTATCGAACTGAGAAATGCTATTTGAGTTAAGTTAATTGTGTTAGTTGTTTTCTATGGTGAAATATATTAAATTTATTAAGAGATTGATAGCTTTTTTTTAACATGATAATCATATTTTTAAATTAAATTAATTTTAAATAAATAAATTCTAAAGATTCAGCGATACGGTATCTTGGGTGTAGGGTTCTTGTAATGGCATGAGACTATAAGACACTAAAAACTTTTTAGTTAGATATTTATATGGATCCAATTACGTTTTCAAAATATCTAGGAATTTTCCATTATAAGCCCAATTTTTATTTGCAACCTGAGCTAAAATTGGTTATGCCGTTTCGGGGAAATGATTTTAAAAAAAATGTTGTTTTTGCAAAAACATGTCCAAAAGCGCTTTTTTCGGACCACCCTAATCCCAGAGCATATGAACTCCCATGCCGAATATAAGCCAAATCGGAGCACTTTTGTTTTGGATCTTAGGGTGACCAGATATTAAAATTTACTGGTGCTTTAAAAAGGTATTTCAGTCACATCCAACGAAAAGTCACATGATGGGTATCCTGATTCATCATATTTAGGTTAGATTTCGCGAAGAGCGTAAAAATCATGAAATTTGAAGATTTCCGTGAAATTCCGTGAAATTTACCAATTTTCTCAAATCAATTCATCAAAATAACAACATAATAAATATTTCATTCATAAAGACCTTTAAAGTAAATTTCATTAGATTTAAATTGAAAAGCATATGAGCCATTTGAAGAATTCTGGAGTTTTTTTTTTTAAATGGTCCAATAAACCAAATTTCCAGTCTTTGCTTTTTAGGTGTTTTTGAAACCGCCTTGAGTCAGAGGTATTAAAAAACACCCAAAAAGCAAAAACTGAAAATTTGGTTTATTAGGCCTTTAAAAAAACTACAGAATTGTTAGCAAAACAAACATTAACATGAAATAGATACAACATTTACTGATAAGTGAATGCTTCGAATATTTAAAAAAAAATGTTAACAAAAATCATTCAAAGAAGAAAAAAAATAATCTCGGATTTTTTTTAAATTTTGTCGCTTTCAACCAAAACTTGTTAAAATTGACTAAACAAGTTATTGAGATTTTTTAAAGATTGCACAGATTTTTTTTAAGTTGTAGTGATTTATTTTTAGAATTCATTTAAAAGCAAACATTCCTTTAAAAATAACAATCAGTGAAAATAGTCGTCTTTCCTTTTTTCCGTTCAATGATATAACCGGAGGAGCAAAAAAAAATAGATTGAAACATGTAATTCCATCAGAGAAGAGGAAGAAAAATTTTGAGAAAATAGATTGCTATTTTCTTGATACTATAAACAATAGTTTGTCAGTTTTCCTTTGAAAACTAACTGAATTTAACATTTTATTCATTCATCGTTATAAAAATTTAACTTTCAATTCAATTCAATTCAATTCGGTTTTATTGGTGAATAATCAAGATACAATGAGTTATTTTGAAGTGCATAACAGAGTTTTGGAGTTCCTTACAGCTGTGTGTTGCATCATAATCCATTTAGGAACAATTATTTCTTTAACTAAGGCACTAGCAAGAGTAAGAAAAAACTATACAAAAAAACTTACAGAAATTGCAAAGGAAAGGGGATAGAGGAAGAGAAAGCTTATATCTAGATCACAGGTAATTTATCCTTTGTAGATGTGTTTGATCATCAGTTCCCCAAGGGCCAGGAATTGTTCTGCCTTGTTCCGGCAGCTCCGAAACCGCGTCATCATCTCCCCCGCGAGAGCAAAGAACTCCGGCAGGGTGAAGAGATCTTCCCCGGTGACTTCTTGCTGGGCCGTACTGCCGCTACCGGCAGCGACCACGCTGGCGAACGAACGCCCCCAACCAGGAGGGAACGCTGAGTTTTCCGCTGGAACCGTACGCTGTCCAGCTGCAGGAACGGCTGCGCTCGTACTTCGCTGAGGAGGGTGGGACGCTTTCTTCTTCCTCTTTTCTTGCTCCTCGAGGTAGACAATTTAACTTTCAAAATTCAAATTAAATGAATTTTGAAAGAAATAATTTTAAAAGAATTTTATAGATTCAAACTTTTTTGCCTTCCTCACCTCAATGAGGAAAGGCTATAAAATCACTCGAAAAATGAACTTCTTTATTTGACCTCTTAGACCCACTTTTTATTAGGCCCTTTTAGGTGCTGCAACCAGGTAAGGACATAGACCCACCTTCACGTATACCTATCGACTCAGAATCAAATGTCTGTGCGTGTGTCTGGATGTGAGTTCGTGCACCGAAAAATATGCACACGATTACAGGGGTTGGACAAAATGATCGGGACAGGCAAGTTTTTGTCAAAATTCAAATGCTCATAACTTTTCGAAAAATTAACCGATTTTGATGATTCAAGAAGCAGGTGAAAGGGAAATTATTCCAGTTTTAGAAAATGGACCCGTTTAAGGGTACGGTCCGTGGCCACCGGAGATGTTCCGGATTTCCCGAGGTCATGTCGAAAAGCAAGTTTTTCTGCGGCGTGCCATTTTAGTTGTGGTGAGCTTTTTATTTAATCAATATTTTTTACTGAAAGTACAACTAATAACCAGTCGAATGCAACCAGAAGCATTGAATTCCGTTGAAAATCCGCAGAGATATGGCCATTTCCGTAAAATCGGACCGGGAGGACACGTATTGGCCACAGTTATTATAGCAACTTCGATGAACCATTGCAATATGGGTGGCAAACTTCATGTTTTTTCATGGGCAAGTCTCAAAACACATTCACGAGTCTGTAATTGGCCAGGGATAATCTGTAGCAGGTTCCGGGTGCCCCGGGGAAAGTGGCCAATTCGGGAAGTTGCACTTACCATAGCAATATGGGTATCAAACTTCATGTTTTTTCATGGGCAAGTCTCAAAACACATTGACGAGTCTGTAATTGGCCAGTGGTAATCTGTAGCAGGTTCCGGGTGCCCCGGGGGAAGTGGCCAATTCGGAAAGTTCCACTTACCATAGCAATATGGGTATCAAACTTCATGTTTTTTCATGGGCAAGTCTCAAAACACATTTACGAGTCTGTAATTGGCCAGTGGTAATCTGTAGCAGGTTCCGGGTGCCCCGGGGGAATTGGCCAATTCGGAAAGTTCCACTTACCATAGCAATATGGGTATCAAACTTCATGTTTTTTCATGGGCAAGTCTCAAAACAAAACTACGGATCTTTAATTGGCCTCACTAAGCTGTAGCAGGTTCCGGGTGCCCCGGGGAAAGTGGCCAATTCGGAAAGTTCCACTTACCATAGCAATATGGGTATCAAACTTCATGTTTTTTCATGGGCAAGTCTCAAAACACATTTACGAGTCTGTAATTGGCCAGTGGTAATCTGTAGCAGGTTCCGGGTGCCCCGGGGGAAGTGGCCAATTCGGAAAGTTCATCTTACCATAGCAATATTAGAATCAAAGGGTCTGTAAATGGCCATAGTAAAGCAGGTTCCGGATGCTCCTGGGAAAGTGGCCAATTTGGAAAGTTCTACTTACCATCGCAATATGGGTAGGGACCATCCATAAACCACGTGGCCAAAAAAGATTTGTTTTGGATAGAAATTGTCCACGAGGAGAGGGGGTTTCTGAGATTTCAAAAAAAGTGTCCACGTGGTTTCGGGATGGTCCCGTATCAAACTTAATTTTTTGTCAAGGCCAAGTTTAATGAAGGATTATTTTTTTCGGACATGCAAGTGAAAACTCGATTAACTTTGTTTTGGATTCTTAATATCGTGTTGGTATCTCCAGACTGGCTGGACCGATTCGGACCGTTTTGGTCACATTTGATTCGTCTTGGGGTCCCACAAGACCCTAGTTAATATGATGAAGTTAAGAAAAGTACTTCAAAAGTTATGCTAAAAAACGATTTGGCTGTAGTTTGAAATATTGTAAAAAAGGGTGGTTTTTAGAAAACCCGTCATGCTATATACTGTTAGAAAGGTATTTGAAAGACCTTTTCGACGAGTTCAAAAGATTGAAGATCTGAAACTCCATCAAAAGTTATGAGCACTTATGTGTTATTTATACACTTTTTTGAGGCCGGATCTTAAATATTTTGATGAAAAAGTTGTCCGGATCTATCATGCGACACATCGTTGGATATGTATTCAAAAGACCTTTCCAACATGCCCAAAAGATTGATGATCTGACAACCCTATCAAAAGATATAAGTACTTTAGTGTTTCAATAAACTTTTTTTGAGGCCAGATCTCAGATATTTTGATAACGGTAACGTTTTGTCTTTAAAGTCACTTTTTAAGAATATTTCAGATTTTTTCTGAGGATGTTTAATTTTCACGATATTTGATTATTATTTAAATTGGAAATTTTCGTGGAAGTTTTTTTTTAGCTTTTTGATTTTAAATATAATTTTGAAGATTTAGTTACGAACATTAAAAAGGCAGCTCAATAAATGACAATACTCATGCCTAACTTTTTTTTTCAAGATATTTTTCATTAATCAATTTTTTTTTGTCACGTTCAATTAAGTCAAAAAAGTTAAGATTTTTTAAAGTTTAGCATGAAATTTTTATAGTTATTTTAATATTTTTAACGTTCCGCGAAATTTTCGTGAAATTTGGTGTTTTGAAATTAAGGTCCCCGTGAAATTTGCAATTTTTGAGCGTGAAAAATCACTAAGCCTAATCATATTGATTGAGTCCTAGCTTTTTAAAAGTATGTACATTTATTTTAAGTAACTTAATCATGAGATAGAGTGACCAATCTTTAAATTGTATGGCTCACTGCAAAAATTTCACAATTTACAAAAATCAGAACATTTCTGGAGTTTTTTTATTTAAAAGGTCCAATAAACCAATTTTTCAGATTTTGCTTTTCGGGAGTTTTTTAATACCCCTGACTAAATGCGGTTTCAAAAACACCAAAAAACCAAAAACTGGAAATTTTTTTATTGGACCTTTAAAAAAAAAACTCCAGATTTCAGGAGCAACACGAGAAATGGGAGGATGAGGATTTTGACATTTTGAACTTAAGGGGTTACATACATGTAAATCGGCAAAAATGTTCGAGGTTGGTTTGAGCACAAACTTAAACTTTTTTTCAATCTGTTTTCAGGACATTGAAATATACATTTTCAACTGTTAACAAAATAAATTTGAAGACATTTGGTTGCATCATTGCCAAGATACAGCTATATGAAGTTAGCAGTTTCAAAAAAACGTGTGCCACGATATCTCAACACTGCCTTGACCAAATCGGCTCAAAGTTTCGGTGAAGACTCGTTAAACCGGTCCTGTGTGCATGACGAAGGCCGTTTTTCAGAAAATTTATTTTTTAAAAAGATTAAAATATTTTTATGTTTTTCATATAAAAAATCGAAAGTTTTTAATTTTTGTATTTTTTAAAACAGCAACCAGAGATCCAGATGAGATGAGTGGGTGCTGAAAAGATGAACTTTTCAACACTTGTATCGAAAAGTATTTTTTTTTTAAATTGTTTCGTTTTGAACGGTGAATTTACTTAACACATGTATGTTTCACATAAAATTCCATTCAAATAGCGTTATTCGGATTTCTTCAGCACTCATCGTATCTCGCTTTCGCAACATGTTCCATAAACTGCTATAATAACATGAACACTTTTTAAAAATGTAAGAAAAGAGCAACATTTTCACAAAATCAAGCTTTACGAGAAAATATAGTCCACAACTATGTGAAAATGATTGCAAATATTGAAAAAGTGAATTTAGTAATCAAATAAGCAAACAACGCTAAAAATTGACTACTGACTAAAATGGAGTCGAAGAACTCGAATTTAATGCTAAATATCAGAAAAAAATGCTTGTGGCTCGATTATCCGAAGTTCCATATTCGAAACTTCGGATAATCGAGTATGGACTGTATCTCAAAAAAGAGGAACAGCCCCAAAAGGACCTCCGCAAAAGGTTGTTACGGCCTATTTATAAAACCTTCATAAGAACTCCTTAAAGCTCTAATAAACCCTTTGTTAACATTCCAACGCCCAAGGCTCCAAAAAAAGTTGGAACGGTAATTTTAACTCGTTTGTTCAAATTAAGTTCTGCAACATTCTAGGATCATCTAGATATTCTTACAAATCACTGGAAACAATAATCGGCCCGATTGGTTGAGTTATGCCCGAGAACCGGCTTGGGCGTCCGTTTAAGTTGGACATCCCGAGCATGGGTAAATAACAAGGGAAACGCAAAATAATACCATTCAATGGTATCAATACCAAATTTGGTTTTCGCGAGCCCTTGAAAAAATGTCTAAAGTGTATGTTAATACCAACCTGTGGTATTATACCAAATTTTAGTATTGTTTTGTTATTGGGCAAATTTTAAGAAAGTGTCGAATTGTGTCTTACTGTTACTTACTTACATTCTTTAAAACGCAAATCTACTCCAAATCAAAGCCAACTATTTTATTTTGGTCTAAAAAAGTCATTTAAAGATCTTTATAAATTAGGGAATACCATACATTGGTATTGTAAAGGTATTTTAAACAAAACTATTATAAAATAAAGGTGATTCATAAAAATCTATTTCAAATGATGTTTAACATTCTTAAAAGTATGCTGATACATTTGAAAATGATAAGAAAAACATTTATATATTTAGGAGATTTATTTTACGACAACAATAGGTTTAACGTGAATAATTCAAAATTTTAGAATGGATTTTACTTAACATTGTGTGCCTTTTTCATCATAATCGATAAACTCAAAAAAAAATAATGTCAATCTTTGTTAATTTGATAAAATAACTCTTACAATACCAAAATTTTGGTATGCATGTGGTATTCGAACATCGTTCTTAAATCTTTTTAATATTGGATTTGTGTTGAATCCTATTCAGTTGGAATCATGCATCCTCGAAAATCCCTCGAAAAATGCCACGCTGCCTGGGCTATAGCCTTTCTCGTTCTACTTTAGTTTGGTTCTCTTTCTTTGAATTTCCTGATATTTTTGCCTGCAGCTAAAACATGTTGATGCAGCAGCAGCTCGTTTTCAACAAGCCTTGATAGCTCAGTTGGTAAACGGGTAGCTAAAATGGTGTCTGCACATTACCTGCCATGAGTTCGATTCCAGTATTCCTCTAGTTTTCTTTACCTGATATTTTTTGGCTCTCCAAAGCAAGACTTCGTTTTCCTGCCTGTTCGAAGGATTTAAATATAGCATCAAAATTCTACCCATTTCTCATTGCAATCCCATTAGCTAAATTGAATTCCCGCTGTAATCCTATAGAGAATTCTCATTATTTTTTGTCCAATGAGATTTTTATTAACCCGGAAAGTTTTTATTTGTCTGGTATTCATTTGCCCTTGGAATGGCACGTTTTGGTATTGCTTTGGTCTTCCCCATACAGTTTTTTGGTATGATTTCATGGTATTATACCATCTATTACTGGGCAACCAAGGGCACATTTTGGTACTTGTTATTATGCCAAGTAATACAAAAATATGGTATTCCCGTGTTATTTACCCCTGCTCGGGATTAGGGTGACAAGAAAAATTGAAAATTTCGGAAAATCGGATCAACTCGGATCGTTTTGCACCCTTCGACAATGTTGTAGGGAATTAAATTTCCTACAAGAATCTCCAACTTGGACGATTTTGGGCGAGACCTGTGCCACCTAGCAGAAAATTACTGAAACGATGATTTTCCCCATACATTTTCGTGATTTTCCCCATATAAACTTCAACGATGAAAAGCGACCCCTTAACCTTAACCGATTTGGCTCAAAATTGGCACAGATACTTATTTTTGCATTAGGAATCGAGTCAGAGGGTATCTCTGAAGTCGTTTTTTTATTGTCACCCTATTGGACATGCGTTGGGCGTTCCAGTGTTAAAACCTAGGCAGGGGTTAGGGAAAAATTACATTTTATATGTCTACAAACGTCTTATGCCAAACAGGCAATATTAATCTGGCAAAAAATAAGTCTTCGTCTTGCCATATGATAGAATGGAAATGGTTTGCAAAAATGGCGATGATGGAGTAAATTAAATTTAGGGTAGTTAATTAATTTGAGAGCAAATGTTATCGATGAATATGAGAGAAATAGAACCAAAAAATCAACTCACTTCATCAAAAATAAAAATAACTGTAAGTAAAGTTTTTCACGAAAAAAAAATTGATTGCAATTCATTGAAAAACATATTCAAATTATTTTTGGACTTTATACTCATGCTATGGCAATAATTATTCATGTCACCCAAATCTTGCAACGCAAATAACCAACTCTCACACGACTAATATCAATTTATTGCGCATCAAAACCTAGACTTCCATTCGTGCGACTTCAAACTCCGCCGTACCATAAAACAAAAGTGACAAGATTATTCTCGGTGAGAACGGGTGGTGAATCGGGTCCAATCTTGGCCTGGTTCGCTTGTCATACCGTCATCGTCGGTCGGTTCCAGGACTCCGGGGCGGAATCGGTGACAACAGACGGCGTCGACGAAAAAGGAATGAACTGCATATTTCACGCACATAAAATCCAATTTTACGACCTGTTTTATATTTATTATCATCTAATGTCACCAGTTTCGCCTCCATCATCGTCATTCTTTTTTTTTTTTGTAAAAAGAGAAAAGAACACTTTTTTGCTTGTTTTATTTTTGATGTCTTCTTTTTTTGGTCTGCAGAGCAATATTTTTGTGTAGGATTTGCGGGATTTGTTGCCTTTTGAGCAAGCCTCAGAAAAAGGTAAACCTAGATGGATGGCTGAAAGAGCGCATTAAGAAATCAGACCATGTTGATTGATGTCATAAATTGGTGTTGATGCAGAAGAAAGGGGTTCAGCGAATATTCATTCCAATTAGCCGACTTCCATAAAATTTTACATGATCTCTCTGTGCGCGGTTTTTTTTTCAGAACTTGGCACCAAAACACTATACAAAAAAACTGCAAATTGGATTTTCTTGTTGTTACGGCTCCGCGATCCCCACAGACAACAGATCAGCCCTAATGCTCGTTGCTCCCAGTTCGCGGTTAATGTTGCTTGTACAAAAGTTATGAGTTGGAACTCCGACGTCTGAACCGCATTCTCCTCCTCCTCGCACTAAATCCCTCAAGGGCCACAACTCCTTGGCCGCACATAATGTAGGTGCCTTTATTGGTGTACATGGCGGGTTGACGATGCTGGACGTTGCTGAACGCTAGATGTACGCCATGTATGCTGCATTGCTACACCCAAACAAAAAATCTCTGTCATTAAATGTGAATATGAACTAATGACTTTCCTGCAACTCAATGTGCCAACAACACTCATTACATTGAGGCAATTTCCGTTTCATCAAACATAGACGACCGTGGCGCAGAGGTAGAGCAATAGAGTATCAATCAAAGTTTGCTGGGGTCAAATCTCGATGGAAATGACACTTTTTTCATATTATGTCTGTCCCCACATTTGAGTGCATCCGTGAAGAGAGGAAGCAGTTTAACCAGATTGATACACTACGGTTACTTCATGTGCCGCTGCCATTAGAAGAAAGGCCGGGCCGTGAAGTGGATGGTGGTGGGACAGGATTTCGGGGATGGGAGGAAACATGTTTTCGTGCTTTGCTGTGTCGTACAAGTGCGTCACACATACATCAACTCATAATGTTTGGACCGACGACGACGACGCAACGACGGTCGCATGCATAGTTAATGCGGAAAATGGACTATTGTCACTCTGGAGAGTGGAATTGAATCAAGTCTCAAGGCAAAAGCCATCCGGCACGAAAGGAGACGGTGGCCAACTCTCTGAATGAGATTGAAGCATAGCTGCTTATTTTTTCTCTTTCTTGTTGTGATGCTGGGAGTTAAGTAGCAGTGCCTGGCTGGCTGGTTTGTGTAGGAAGTTTTTCCTTTTGGGATAGAAATGAAACGAAAGCAGCTAACTAAGATGAATAGGCTGTTTGTGTACGGTGTTGTACATGGGCAACGAGACTTGTGATCCGAAGGGGATCAACGCAGTGTGACGACAACACAAAATGGTGAGAAGTGAAAAAGGGAAGGGTAACATACGGCGAAGTTTAAATCTTGTTTTAATGTTTTGCACCTACGCAATTTATGTCATATTACTGCACTCATGCTATGACACTCTTCAAGAGTTTAGAAAAAGTCTGTGATAAGCACACCCGTGTGAATCAAGGGAGCGGTCGTGGCTGAATGGTTACGATGTTCGCTTTATAAGCGAATGGTCCTGGGTTCGAAACCCATCTGCTCCCAGTGAAAAAGTTCTGGACTCATTGAATTTGGAATTAATGAAAAACATGAAGCTCACGGCAGGGTTCGCAAAATGCATTCCACTTTACTGTGGAGCATTGCACAGTGGTCCAGATCGCAAAATTGAGTGGACAATGGAGTTTCCGAAAAATCGTGAAATTTTAGAGCTTTGGTGTCATCAGAAGGGTTGTTGCAAGTAAAAAGGGGCTATTTTTGGTTTGGTTGAAAACTAGGGTGGTTTACGATTAGGGTGGTTTTGAAAATTTAACTTTTCAGGATTATTTTTAGGATTTTTTTGTTGTCTTCAAAAAAGTTGTATGGGTATCCAAGCAATTTTGTCGAAGACACCAAAATTTTATCTCGTAATCTACGCCTTCTACGACCAAATTTATAGAAAGCATCTAAGCAAACCGTAAAAAATCATTTTTTTAACGTGGCAATTCATGATTAAGTTTTAGAGAAGAGTGATGTTCAGGGCACTTTTAGGGCTCTACAAAACCAACATTTTCATTTTTTGACTAGACAATTTTGGCTTGAGGATCAAAAGTTACAGCCATTTTAAAGGAAAAAAATACAAATTTAAACATATTTTGGATTTAAATGTTAATTTTACATGGAAACCCAAAGAATGACCAACAATCGATTTGTTGACATTTTGGATCAATTTTAACGGTTGATTCAAATTCAGCGGGCAAAACTACATGGAAAAACATATATTTGGACAATTTTCAAATTTCGTTAGGGTGGTCCCGTATTGTTTTCCTTTGAAAATTTGTCTTTTTTTTTCATGAAGATATCTCGAGTTTAAAGAAAACACCACTGAGATTTTTTCAGCTCTTTCAAATGCAACCTGATGCATAAAATTTGGCCTGCGCCTTTTCGAGATACTTAAGATATTTAAATGGCTAAAACTTTTGACCATTAAGCCCAAATTGACTTGTCAAAAAATAAAAATGTTGGATTTGTAGAGCTCTATAAGTGCCCTGAACATCATTTTTCTCTAAAACTTAACCCTGAATTGACAAAAATCGTCCAAATCCAAGCGAAACTTACTTGAAGATACCGTGGAGATTTTCCCTTCATACTCTGAAAAAAGTGGAGCATCCCTTTCCTTGTCCCTGGTGCGCGGTTGAGATGGGAGCGGCCGGCCATGGACGGTCATGGTGGTGAAAATTTGGTTCAGGTGCAATTGAGTACTAAAGCCCTATGTCAATTTTTTCGGTTTTGGTTAAAAACACGAATAAAAACCATTTCTGATCACTTTTTTTTCATTTTAATCCAGAATTTTTTTTTTTTTTTGGCAAGACAACATTTTTTCGATGGATCAACCTTGGAACGAGCTGTCAAGTAGGAGCTTTTCTGTCAAGAAGAACCGTGAGGTTAATTTTTCAAAATTGATTTAAAAATCCATTTTAAACTCTTTGTGATCGTACAAAGGGTCATTGTACTCAGAAAAAATAAGCTATATCGCTGATTCCTAGGCAACTTGGGTTTAAACAATCATCTCATCACATGGCGAAAGACTCGAGACATCTTAGTTTGAAAATGTCTTAAAAGTCAAGAAAGATGTATGGGATCATCCTAACCCCTAATTCGCAAATTGACAAAATTGTTGAAAATTGGTTTTCCATGTAGGTGAATCTGAATCTGTACCCAAAGTTAAAAAAACGTTCATTCGTTCATTGAAACAGTTCATCCCTTTGAGTGGCTTATTTGGACAATCGCCACTTATGAACCGAACCATGGTGGCCGATACGGTAAACGCGCGGTTCAATATGCCAAAGGTCTTGGGTTCGAGTTTCAACATCGATTTTTTTTTTTGAATGGGTAACTTTTTGGAAAATGAACTCACGAGTAAGGTACTCTCGGTGATTTTGGGATTTATCCTCTCCGTCCGTTCACAGTACCATTTTGCTATCGAACCATGCTCTTTATCCTCTCGTATTCGTATAAAGCGTCGATTATTCGAAGTCCCATACAAACCTTCGGATAAAAGAAATATTGAACAATCGAGTCTGGACTGTATATGAAAAAATGAACAATTTTTCCGTGTTGTTGTTTATTTTCAAATCAAACTTCAAACTAAGATGCATGCATGATGTATTTTCAAACAAAAATTTGTATCTGTTTGTCTCTGCAATCAATTTTACGATCTAATCACTAAGATGATATGATGATATCAGTACTGTCAAAAGACGTGACATTTGGGACCCACACCTGACAGTACTACTCTAATCCTTCATTGGGAAATATTTAAACTTATTTAATTTTATGCATAAATCATAAAAATCCTCCCACAAAATGAGAAGTTCTGTACAGTAGCAAAACAGTGATTTTTACTCCAAAAATTGACATTTTTTTTCCTCGACCACCGTAACAGAGCAAAAACTGCCAAAAAGCACAACCTTGTAAGCTTGGTGCCCGTAGGCCCGTGTGGGATGTGTGTCCCTTTGCTCGAGGAAAACTCCCATATTTATGGTTCTTCTTTGCGCCGGGTGCCATAAAACCAAACTTTACAGTCCGTAAATAACGACTTTGCAAAACTCTTGGAGCCTCCTCCCGCGCCGCGGGCAAACAGGCAAATTTCTCCTGTGGGAAATAATATCTGCCGGCTGAGCAGCCCCAAGCCCAGAGCCAGCGGAAATGGTGCGAAAATAAGCCAGATTTTTTTCAACTTTATTTGCCGCTTGCCAAAGTTGTCGTCAGGCTCGAACCGAAATCAGACCATTCTTTGATAAAATGAAAAAGATAAGCTCTTTATTTGCCAACTCCTTCGCAAGTTTCCTGTTTGCGAGTTTTCCTCCTCTTTATTTTTATTCTTATTTTTTGCGAGTAGCTCATTGGGCCATATGATAGGAAGTCCTGAGCCGATCTTTTGAGAGGGGGGGGGCTCTATTTCCGATATAAAATAAAAAATCGGAAAAGTATCTTCCACTTGAAACGGAAATGCCATAAAATGACGACAGGCTCACGTCACACACACACAGAAAAAACACATTTGAACGTGTCCTCACATGTGTCCTGAGTGTATGTGTGTGATCATCAATGGATCCTATCGGAATGAAAGAGTGTGGATGTTAGCACAGGCACTAGAAGAGGAAATTAAATTGGAAACCTTATTGATGTTTTTCCTCTTGAGCGAATCTGAGCCCAACGACGACGATTCATCGGTGTGTTGCCATCGGTTCTGGTTTCGGTTGGCAACACATAAAGCACAAGATTTTATGGCAAGTGTTTGTATAAATAACGGAATTTTACTCATGGCAAGTCACATAATGGAAGATTTCAATTTTTCTACTTGTTAGGGTCATTGCAAATTTTATTTCTCGTTGTTGTCCCCCCTCCTTATCAAATCTCTCTTATAACAGGGGGCAGACAAAATAATTGTCAAAAATTTTAATTTTCATTTACTAAACTAATTAAATGGATTGTAACTATTCAAAATACATTGTATAGTGTAAATTTATATATTTGGAACCAACAAATTGTATCTTAAGAACTGATTTTCTGATCGATTTGGAAATCGGAAAATAATTATTTATGAAAATCTAATTTTTGGATGAAAATGCAATCTTTGAAGCTTTGGCACAAGTAAGTCATAATTAAATTGGATAGTGTTGCCAATTTTTCGATATCGTGCACCGTTTTCAAGTTATAGAAACTAAACTTTTTTTTTTTGATAGCTTAACTTTTTTACCAATAATAGTCATGACCAAGCTTGGCCAAGATCGGAAAATTTGCTCAAAATTCATTGAAGATTGTACCCATGGTTGATGAGATACAGTGTCTGAAAAAAAAGCAAACAGGAAACTAGAGATTTTTTCTTCATCACTAAAATAGCGTCACATTTTAAGAGACAATAACAATTTGTGTCCGATTTTCAGTTTCAAATCGACCTAAGCATTTGAAATTGAGCAATTTGATGCTTCATCACCGTAGGACTTTTGCGAAACTGATTTGAGAAATTTATTATTTTTTGGTTAGTTTTGCCTTCCTCACTGAGGTAAGGCTATAATCCTGCTCTAAAAATGAACTTTCTATTAAAAGCTCCTAGACCCACCTTCATGTATACATATCTACTCAGAATCGAAAACTGAACAAATGTCTGTGTGTGTGTATGTGTGTGTGTATGTATTAGGGTGGGTACGGATTTTGAAAAGTTCTCAGATCAAGTTCTGGTGTGGTTCCCCTTGTAGGGCATACCCAAAGGGACTCTCACGCCAAATTTCAGCTCATTTGGTTGAAAACTGGCTTGTCTCAAGCGGGTTCAAGTTTACATGGAAATTACTATGGGAAATTTTAAATTTTCGTTCATTCGCTCCTACAGGCCTGGGGAAAACATGTAGAAACTTCTAGGATGGCCAGAAATGAGCGGAATCGTCTGGAGAACAACTTTCCCTAAGAGACCAGGTCGATTAGTTCAACCCCCATCGAGCTCAACGGCAATACATCCGGGGTTTTCAGAACCAACGGTTTTCCCCAGAAACGCATCAAATTTTCCTTAGCATGCTATGAATGCTTGATGAACACCGCGACGCCACATGTCAAACAGCTACCACGTGGACTAGCATCGCCTATAAAAAAATACTTTTTATTACTTTTTGAACCATACAATTATCATTCATGGTGATCAGGATATTATTCAGCTGTATTCTGAACCTCCAAATAAGAAAAAAAACTGTTATGGTGCAAATTTTTCAATCACGTGGTAGCTGTATGACATGTGGCGTCGCGGTTTTCATCAAGCATTCACAGCATGCTAAGGAAAATTTGATGCTTTTATGGGGAAAACCGTTGGTTCCGAAAACCCCGGATGTATTGCCGTTGAGCTCGATGGGGGTTGAACGAATCGACCTGGTCTCTTAGGGAAAATTGTTCTCCAGACGATTCCGCTCATTTCTGGCCATCCTAGAAGTTTCTACATGTTTTCCTCAGGTCTGTAGGAAGCATAGTAATTTCCATGTAAACTTGAACCCGCTTGAGACAAGCCAGTTTTCAACGAAATGAGCTGAAATTTGGCGTGAGAGTCTCTATGGGTATGCCCTACAAGGGGAACCACACCAGAACTTGATCTGAGAACTTTTCAAAATCCGTACCCACCCTAGTATGTATGTATGTGACCAAAATTCTCACTGAGTTTTCTCAGCACTGGCTGAACCGATTTTGATCGAACCAGTTGCATTCGACTTGGTTTAGGGTCCCATACATCGCTATTGAATTGTTTGAAGTTTCGATAAGTAGTTCAAAAGTTATGTATAAAAATGTGTTTTCACAAATACTCGGATCTCAATTATATGCATGTAGATGATGCCCGGATCCATCATCCGACCCATCGTTGATTAGGTAATTGAAAGGCCTTTCCAATGACTCCAAGACATTGAAGATCTGGCAACCCTGTCTCGAGTTATGATCACTTAAGTGATATTTATGTACTTTTTTGAAGCCGGATCTCACTTAAATGTAAGTAAACTATGTCCGGATCCATCATCCGACTCATCGTTGGTAAGGTAATTGAAAGGACTTTCCAATGAGTACAAAACATTGAAGATCTGGCAACCCTGTCTCGAGTTATGACCACTTAAGTGGTATTCATGTACTTTTTAGAAGCCGGATCTCACTTAAATGTATGTAAACTATGTCTGGATCCATCATCCAACCCATCGTTGGTAAGGTAATTGAAAGGCCTTTCCAATGACTCCAAGACATTGAAGATCTGGCAACCCTGTCTCGAGTTATGATCACTTAAGTGATATTTATGTACTTTTTTGAAGCCGGATCTCACTTAAATGTATGTAAACTATGTCCGGATCCATCATCCGACCCATCGTTGGTAAGGTAATTGAAAGGCCTTTCCAATGAGTACAAAACATTGAAGATCTGGCAACCCTGTCTCGAGTTATGACCACTTAAGTTATACATTGTGTTATTTTTTTCTGGATCTAAAAAAATGATGAAACCACTCATATACCCATTTTTGGTAAAAAGTGAGGAAGGCATCAACCACATAGGTGGATTAAGTTAGTTTTTTATTACAAACTTATCTGAACAATCTCTAATTATATTCTCATGCGTGTTCTATGTTTTTTAACAGTTTCATTGCAAACAGTATGACTGCTAAGTAGGAAATCCTTTCCTTGTCCCGACTTCATAATTGATGAGTTCATCTCAGGCCGAAACACTTCTCTCGATTTGCTAACAAATTACTTCATCAGCTGTTTTCAACCACGTTTGCGTCATACCCAGCACCGTTTTTTTTGGCTGCTGCAACTTGCATAAAATTGAAAATTTCACACCATCCTAAAGCCGATTGAACTGTCCACTAAACTGCACTATTATTACGCGGCCCGTCCGCTCGAACGTCCTCGAAACAGGTGTTGAAACATGAGAAAAATCGTGTCTTGTGAGCCGATTCGGTTGTATCCGATGAGCCGTTAAATGATGGACTAATCGCCAACACCCGCATTTTCTGAAATGACGTAATTGAGTGCAAATAATTTTTTGGGAATCTGGCTTCGCTCCCGAAAGGCAACTTCTGCAATGTATTTCCCCCTCCCTTAAATATTGAACACCGTAACGATTTGCTGGCGCGAATCCAATTTTCCTCTGCAAATTCGGCGGCGATCCCCCCCAGACTATCGCCATGGTGGCGCTAACAAAGTTTTCCTGTTCAATTTTCCCCCATCCACCCCAATTTCTCTTTTCCAATCTGGGATTTATTTATTCCCCATTTTCAATCTCCTTATTTTGAATGAAATCGATCCCAACCCGCGCGAAGTGAGTGTGTGCAAATACCAATTTCCAATTCGCCACACCCCGGCGGGGATGACTAATGTTAGTAAGTGCTAGCACCTCAACCAGCCCACCACATCGCCACTTCAGAACCAGGTTCAGGACCACCCCTGAGACAGGCTGTCAGCGAATGCGAGATCTCTGTCTCTAGTTTTTGGGGGTGGTTGACGTACTTTTTCCTAGGAAGGTATGTTTTCATACTTACTTTTCTTCCTCTCTACCTAAAAGGAATACCCCGAACTGGCCGAAAAACTCTTTTGGCCTACCGGCTGTGGTGACAAAAGTAGATACCGATTCCCTTTTTGCAGTTTTCCCTTCCTGAAAACCTTCGATTGGACGTATGCGTCATCGTAGACAGGGGATACCAAACTGTTATTATTAATCGGTGAAAAAAAATATTCTGCTTTAAATTCTGACTACTTCTGTTCGCCTTTACCAATATTTGGTAAGACATACCGTAAAACGGGGTGACTTTGATAACCGGGGTGACTTTGATAGGTTTGCGATTTTTCCGCAAAATGAAGAGTACAATTAAAATACTTAAGGAATGGTTTAGAAACATACTGACCGTGGTAGAGAAGTGTTCAAAGTACCTCAAGAAGAACTTTTCATAAAATTTTGACAAGTTTTAAAAGTTAGTTAACTATAGTTAAGAAAATGTTGATGAAAGTCCTTATTTTAAACTTCTCAAAGTGTCATGATTTTCTCAATGAACATGATTTTCAAACGGAAAACGGAATGCATTTTTGGATTCTTTGGAGAATTTTCCACTAGAAGAAGGTTAAAAAAGTTTGAAATTAATAAATAATATGTGTTTTTGAAACACAATTAAAAAAAATCTCCAAATTTATCGGCAATTTCAGTTGAACAAATTTCATGTAAAATGTGAAAACTTGTGATTCGGGCTTTGAATTTAGTATAAAATGCAATATAAATCAATAATTTTATAAACAAAACTAGTTTTAACAAATTTCAGGCAAAATTCCGACTTTTTAACAATTTTACCTAAAATTTATATGTATTTTGCTAAAAAGCTTATACACTTAGTTAACTAAATAAAAACATTGATTTTTTTTCTTAAAAACTATATCAGCTACTTTAGTGATGGTAAATTTAGCGTACAAATAAAGTTTGAACATCTTAAATATGATTTTAACAAGAAAAACTATGACTATCAAAGTCACCCCGGAATTAAAACTAATAATTTTTAACGTAACTTTTTTTCTAAACATTATTGAAAAAACTTTTTTTCCGAAACAGTGCATGGACATTGTGTAGTCTACCCCAGTACATGTTTTAAAAATAATAATCTTGAGAAAAACCTTACCTGTTGGAAAATATTCTAAAAACAAATTGAAATCCTATCAAAGTCACCCCGGTTTACGGTACTACAATTTTCAATTTTAATACATTTGGCAAATTATCGACCAAAACCGGACATGGATTTATCAATATTTTTTTATTTAGCTCAAGAGCAATTCCATGCCAAATAGGGAATCGGTTGTACCCGACCCTCTCCGATTTCAATGAAACTTTGTAGACATGTTATCCTTCGCTTATATAAGCCATTTTTGTGTATATGGAGCCAGTTCCACTCGATAATGACATTTGAGAAGGGCGTAAGTGCTTTAAATATTTTTGTAATTCGGAATTTAAATATTTCTGTATTTCAAAGCCGTTGCATCGTATCAAAAAGTGGTCAAAGACAAACTTGTAGGAAATTTTACGGGCTTTTCGATAAAAATACACTGAAAGAAAAAAACACCCAACTTTTATGAGATTTTTTGATTTTTAAGTTTAAAAGTCAAATTTGAGGGAGCCCACGATTTTTTCGTTCAAAATTTGTGTGAAGATAGCCTAAGATGTTACAAAAGACTCACGAAAAATGCAGGATGGAGCAACTCACCTAAAAAATACAAAAATCATTTACTGAAACTGTTTTTTGAAAAGTGCTCTAAACGTCAAAATTTTCAAAAACCGAATACGGGAATCGATTTTCCAGACAATTTTACATAAAAGTCTCCATATTGACCATTGTCCTAAGTCCAATCCTTGTGAAGTTACAGCGGTTTTAAAAATAAAAATGTAGAAAAAATAGGTTTTTTGATGGTTTTTGGCAATTTCGATATGACAGACTTGATTTTTCAGTCTCGTAAATATTTTTACCGGAAAGCTCGTCCAATTTCCCATAAGTTTGTCTTTGACCACATTTCAATTGGATGTATGGGCTTACAGATATAAGCTAATTTACTATCCAGGTTACTATACTACACTGAAAAATATGATGTTTTCAATTATGAGCAATGTAATTAGCTTATATCTGCAAGCTCATACATCCAATTAAAATGTTGTCAAAGACAAACTTATGGGAAATTTGACGAGCTTTCCGGTAAAAATATTTACGAGACTGAAAAATTAAGTCTGTCATATAGAAATTGCCAAAAACCATCAAAAAACCTATTTTTTCAACATTTTTATTTTTAAAACCGCTGTAACTTTACAAGGATTGGACTTAGGACAATGGTCAATATGGAGACTTTTATGTAAAATTGTCTGGAGAATCGATTCCCGTATTCGGTTTTTGAAAATTTTGACGTTTAGAGCACTTTTCAAAAAAACAGTTTCAGTAAATGATTTTTGTATTTTTTTAGGTGAGTTGCTCCATCCTGCATTTTCGTGAGTCTTTTTGTAACATCTTAGGCTATCTTCACAAAAATTTTGAACGAAAAAAAATCGTGGGCTCCCCCTCAAATTTGACTTTTAAACTTAAAAATCAAAAAATCTCATAAAAGTTGGGTGTTTTTTTCTTTCACGTCCAATTTTCTACAAGTTTGTCTTTGACCACTTTTTGATACGATGCAACGGCTTCGAGATACAGAAATATTTAAATTCCGAATTACAAAAATATTTAAAACACTTACGCCCTTCTCAAATGTCATTATCGTGTGGAACTGGCTCCATATACACAAAAATGTCTTATATAAGCGTAGGATAACATGTCTACAAAGTTTCATTGAAATCGGAGAGGGTCGAGAAAAAAGTACCTGAAAAAATCCTGTTTTGGGCTGGAATTGCTCTCAAACTTTTTGAGTGCCTTTCCTATGACCAAATATAGCTACAGTCGATAAAGAAGTCAGTTTTGTTTCAGGAAAAGTGGAAAACGTGGTCTAAAAATGACAAAAATCGCCAAAATTCAACTCTTCAACCAATTTTTGATCTTGAAAAAAATTAAAAAGAAGATCTTTTAAAGTTTAGGACAGTTTTAGGGTTGAAAGTTAGTTTTCAATAACGTATGTTAACTTTGGCTCTGTTTTTCACTAGCATTTACTTTATTATATGTTGAAATAAGGTTACAGTATTTTTTTGTATTGTCCCAGACTACCCTAGTAACATTTTAGGCTTTATCAAAGCTGTCACAACTGCTATAAAATCTATCAGCCAAAACCAACATTAAAACCACTAAGTTGTAACAGCCTCCCCAGAACCCCGATTAACCTCACTTAAAACCCAAAAGGACCTCCGCAGATGGTTGTCACGCCCTATTTATAAAACCTACATAGGAGTTCAATGTTTTACAACTCAGTCCTAACAACATCTTAAAAGCCTTGATAAAACCTTTGTTAAAACCTAGTCAGGAGTTAAGAAAAAATGTCATTTCATACGTCTTCAAACGTCTTATGCCAAATAGGTTTTATTTTGGCAAAAAATAAGTCTTTGTCTAAATGATAAAATGGAGATGGTTTACAAAAATGGCCATGATAAATAATAGGATTTTGGAGGTTATCAAAATAATTTGAAAGCTTATTTCTCGCAAATTTTATTAATAAATGTGAGGGAGATAGAGCCAAAATAAATCAACTCGCTTAGTAAAAAATCATTATTTTGTAATCATAGTTTTAAATGATTAAAAATATTTTACTGCAATTCTTTGATAAAAATGTTCTAATTATTTTTAAACATCTATCGCAACATCAATTATATCAGAAATTCAGCAAAAATGAGTGTTTTCGTCAAATTTAAATCAAACTTCTCAGTTCTCTATTTTATCAGCCAAGATGGCGGTCAATCACATTCAATCAGAACACGCGTTAAGTGTCATATTTATGCACTGCTAATTGACCGCGTTTACAGCTTTTTCAGGAGCTTGCGGTTTTAAGTAAGCATTTCGCATGCCTAATGGCACTTGGCAGCTAAAACACCATTGGTTTTAAAGAAGCATGCGATAAAACCTTTTGGCATGACATTGCCATTGGGGTTTCAAGACTCTCTTAAAACTTTCATAAAACCTTATTGAAAGTCATTTAGCTGTTATTGTCACAAGGTTTTATGTCTAAGACATAAAACCGTGTTAGAACCTATTAATAAGCTCTTGCTTATTGGTTGCGGTGAATGCCCAAATATAACTTCTAAGCAATCAAGATACTACTATAAAACCTTGATAAAACGGGGCGGTGATAATGTTTTTTTTTTCTAGAGTAATTAATGAGGACACATGCAAAAAATAAAAGGTGGCTGTGAAAACATAAAAAAAAAACTAAATAGACAAAAGGTAATGATGGAAGGTGGTAGTATCAACCACACACTATCAGAAACAAACATAAACTAAATAAGATAAAGGCACATACAGATTATAAATATGAAACAAGAAAAACATAAAACATGAAAAGTAATGTTTTTTTTATAACAACAGTTACTCAAAATGACCTTCTGAACAGAAGAAAAATTGCGAAAAAAAAACTGGGCAGTACAAGGTTTAAATTCAAAATTATGTATTTTTTGAAGAAATTTGCTTATCGGTTTGGTGACTTCTGCAATGTTGCAGGTGCTGATAAGGACTCGGAAACAAAAATTTGATGAATTTTGAATCAACATTTTTTAATTAAAAACAATTTTTTTCTTTTATAGCTTTATCTCAAAATCCATACAATTTTTTTTTTATTTATTTTTTTTTTTGTGTTTTAGGGGATGCAGCCGAGCAATGCTTTCTTAAAAAGAGGTTTTGAAAAAAAAATCAAAACAGTTTTTTAACTTCAGTTCCTAATGTTACTTGCAATCGAAAAGAACTTTACAGATTTTTCGTAGGAGTGCACAATTTTCGAGAAATAACCACTTAAAGTTAAAATTTTAATGACAAATGCATTTTTTCTTCTATGAGCTTCCTATTCTGAAAATTATTATTATTGGTTTTTTATGTTTTGAGGAAATTTCAAATTAAATTAAATTAGAGACTTTAAAGAGAGGATCTCTGGTTGCTGAAATACACCCAAAAAAGAAAAACAATCAATAAAATTGAAGTTTTAGGTCTCACTCAAAAAGTCTGTTATTTTTAGTACCAATATCTCACCTACATTTGTAAAATTTTCTGATCTTCTCAAAAAACATATTTTTTTTAAATTTTGGAATCTAGACAAATAATGGTTAATTGTATTATCGGATATTAGATTTCACTTCATTTTATTAGGTTGCTTTAACAATTACATTTCTGCAAAGTTCTAGGATCATCTCGACATCTTCAAAAATCACTGGAAAAAAGAATCGTCCCGATTGGTAAAGTTATGCCCAAGAACCAGCAAGTTAAAGTTACCGTTCCAACTTTTTTTTAGGCTGTTAAGCGATTCTAGTATTCCATTAATGTTGAAAATTCAATATCAATATGCCAATTGTCTGTAATGCTAAATGGTTACTGTGCCAAACAGCGTTATGCTAAATAATATTATGCCAAATGGGAAACAAAACATTTTTTTGCAATTCCGTCGTGAAACTATTTACTTTTCCTGTCATTCTTGAACGACGAAATAGCCTACTTTTCTGTACCAAAAATAACAGAATCGAATAGCAACACTTTTCAAAATAAATGCTGAAAAGTTCTACTTTTCAGCACTCAAAAGGGTGCTGAAAAGTTGAACTTTTCAGCACTTGTTTCGAAAAGTAACGCTTTTCAACATGTTTTTGATTTAAACGATTTATTGACAAAATACATGAAAATTTGACTTAAAATTTCACTCAGTGTGTGTTTTTTGGAATTGCCAAAAATGTTGTATGGAACTCGTTGCAAAACTTGATTTTTTCAGCACTCTTCGTATTTATCCAACTCGGTGAACCTCGTTGGATAAATGTACGACTCGTGCTGAAAAAATCCTCTTTTTGCAACTTGTTGCATAAACTACTATTTTCAAGGTCCTAAATATGTCTGAGGAATGGGTCATTCTGGGGAGTGGGATTCGGGGGTATTTCATTTCGGGGAATAGAATTCTGAGGAATGGAATAGAACCATTTTTATGAGTAAGTCTCCTGAACTCCTCTAAATTGGATTGGAATTTTAAAATCCACAATAGAGGTCAAAATGACGGTGATGAAATATGGAAAATATTCATTTGAAAATTTTGGCTAAAATGGGGTCGAAGAATTCGAATTTGATGTTAAAATTAAGAAATTTAAAAAAGGCGAAAAAATTATGTTCATAATTCGATTATTTGAAGTCTCATACAAACCTTCGGGTAATCGAGGCAGGACTGTATACTGAGACATACTTTATTTTGGAGAAAGAACGTCAAAAAGTATCGAAATTTTGGGCTTTCATTAATTGAATTCAATTGAGTAGACTTTTACACTCGATGACACAAAGGTCAAAATGTATTTTTTATTCAAGTAATTTCAAATTTCATTGTATATGCTAATTGCCTGCAAACCCCTGCAATCTACACAAAATTTTCCATAACTTTCCTAGCTCAAAATCAAATCGAAAAAAAAATCTCCTGTAAATATACACATTAAAGTACCACACCAAGGGTTTCCAGAAGCGTTTATTACTTGCCAGTCTGCCAATTAATTACTCAAATTACTGGTCCAAATTGATTAATTACATTAATTACTTTATTACTTTTCATTATTAAGAAAAAATATATAATTTAATATTAAATAGATTTTAGTATTTATTTCTACGGTTCTAATCTTGAATATTTATTTATAGCTCATTCGATAGCTCTTTCAAAACAACATTTAATGAAATAAAATAAAAACACTCAATATCAAGCAAAGTACAAACAGTATTGTTAAGTCTTAAATTATGTTTTTTTATTTATTTTTATTAATTGGGATATTGTGATTTTTTTGTATAATTTTTATTGAAAATAGCAGAAGAATTCACAATAGTTTCATGTTTACACTTTGAAATATTGTTGTTTAAAGTTGTTTGAAAAAAGGCTCCCAGATTTTCAAGCCTAACATAAACTTTGAAAAATATTTGCAGCGGCTCTTTATGAAAACTGTGAAATTCTTCAAAATAACGTTATGTTTTAAAATGTTTTTCGAACATTGGTTTGACATTATTTCGTTTGTTTTTTTTCTCAAGTATATTAAAAAAAATCCAGTACCAAAAATACGGATAGTGAGTAATTTGTGATTTACATTGGATTTAATTTCGTCATCTATTTAGTCAATTCTAATTTCACTGAGTTTGATTTTTAACAATGAAACATTTGTCTCAGAAATATTTGGAAATGTTTCAAGAAAAGAGCTCAGCTCTTAAAAAAGAGATATTACAGGACTGTCAACTGCTGTAGTTAGCTGAAAAATATATTATTTTTTTTTTATTTTAATTGATTTTTAAATGGCTTTCACTTGAAAACTTTGCTTTTATCAATGATAAAAAGTAAATTTTGGTTTTGAATATTTGATCCACATAAACTTCAAATAGTTTTGACTGTCCGTTAGAAGGAAAAACATAGAAAAAATAACCAACTCAAATGTAGTTCTTGCAGAAAAAAAAATCATATTTTTCGACTTTTTTAATTGAGCCCAATAAACATATGAAAAACAATACCTTTTAGGTCCTTTAAGGAAAAAACTCTGGATTTTTACAATTATTTAATAAAAATAAATAGATTTTGGATTCATGAAACATTTTTCACTGGGTAATATATCATGGCGTCGCCTTTTGTTGTTAATCAGCTTCGCTAAACAACATGTTGAAAATAAATTTTAGGAAAGTTTTAGGAGAGAACTATGGTGAATAAGGCCTTCTACATACAGAACCAGTCTTTCTTCAATCTATGTGTGACACTCTTATTTGAAATGAAAAAGAAATACTGTTCTAATAGATTATATCGAAAATATCAAAAAGTTTCGTTGAAGAAGTACAATATAAAAAAGATTACTTTAATTACTCAAAATTATTTTAATTACCAAATAATGACTCTTAATTACTCTAATAACCATGAATTACTAAGTAATTAATGAATTACCTAATTACCAGCTTAAAATCAAAGTAATTATTAATTACTTGCCAGTCTGAGACCTTGCTGGAAACCCTTGTACCACACCACAGCAAACAATCTCGATCTCACTAAACCAGAACGGCAGCCAGCACACATGGAAGCAAGACGGTAGTGGCAATCGGAACGATATGCTATTTAGAAAATTGAATTTATTTTTAATTTTCGATCGGTAATTTCGTTTCGCGTTTTCTTTGCCGTAAGCCTTTCCTGGCAGTGACTGCCACCCAACCAACTTTAATAGCCATCCACGAGTGAGCACATCGGTACTTGTGCTAACACATTTATGAAGACAGACAAACACACAGAACGTAGAAATACAACTAAATAAGAGGGTTTGATGTCTCACTTGAATTTTTTTTATGTGAGAGGATTTTAAACTGTTTCCAAATTTGAAGTTTATTTCTATATTTTGATATTTTTTTTTTGTAAAATGGTTAAACTACTTACGATATCATAGCTCTTTTTAATTTAAAAAAATGTTTAACAGCTTTCCTCAAACCCAACCAAATGGCAACACTGCTGGTGAAGTGACAGGTTTTTTTGTCTATCGCAAAAGCATGTTTTCTGAGGTGGAAATGAGATTAACGACGACTCGTTCCCTTTCGCCGGAAGGATATATCGATTCGCAGAACGTAGAGCACGGTAAATCAATCCCATTTCGAAGCATCACGAGTGATTTTTGCTAACAGGATAACATCGTTACAGGATATTTATAGAATGAAAAAATTAACAAGTTGAAACTAAACTGGAAGCAAACTAATTATAACTCCTATCGAGTATTTTTGAGATTTTGAAAGTTGAAACAAATTCGGTTAGTGAATGGAATCAATTATATTTGTTCTGTTTTTTTTTTTAAACCTAACAGTTTTTCATAAGAATTACAGATGTACGAACACTTTTCCTAAAATTTATCGATTAAATCGCAAGCCGCACATGGAGAACACTTGAGGCTGTGAAGCGTACACGTGCCGAAACATTCCCAGTCGATCCCTGATGCTATTAGCTCTCTCGGCATGAGGCTGAAAGTGACACGAGGAGTCGTTTGATGTAGGCTAAATTGCTGGACCGTGAAAAAAAATAAAACAAGGTTAAAGGATGTTTAAAAAACACTTTTAAAAATTCTTCAACTTCCTTTAAATTTTCAAAATATTTTCCACCAAAACACCCCTCGTTGTCACAGTTTCCTTATGACTTTTTATCTCGTTGTTTTCGACTGCTTTTCCCCATCCCGTCTCGGGGTAGTTTTCCACACTTGGTTTTTTTTATTTTACTTTTGGCTAGGGAAATAATGACGACCTCAACCACCGACGCCACCATGGTCGATTTCGGGGAGCGAAGATGCCTTTCCAAGCCTGCAGTAACCCAGCAGTACGATGGCGTCTCTGGTGACGGGAAAAGCGAAATCTGGGATGTTAATGGGAATTGTAAAGTTAGGGGAGTTTGACCGAAGTTGCTAGTAAATGGCGTTGGAATGGAACTTCAAAAATGATTTATGTTATTGAAACATGTAGATTTTTAAAGAATATATCAAAAAAGTCTTACCCGAAAAACTTCGTCTTTTCCTTTTTTCTTTTGTTGACGTTTTTAGCTCTTTCCTTATCAGCCTCCTATGATCAAAATTTGATTTTACGCAACTTTTTCCGTACAATCGGCAGATTTTCCGGAATCGGTTCCAGAGTGGCCAAAGTTGCCACTTTTTGTCGTAAGAACCTTCCTTGGGCTTAGACGAACCCAACGCAACAAAGAGCACCTCGATCCGACGCTCCGAACAAAACCGTCGAAATTTTTTATGTATATAGATTCCATCAAATTGAATTGAATTTTAAATCATAGTTGAAAGAAACTTATAAGAATAACTAAATTTTGAATTGAAATTAAAATTTTAATTGAGTCATTCTCTGTCAACTCACACGAAATCAGAAAAAGTTGCCACGATCCATTTTCGATTTCCGTGAAACTTTTTGAACTTTGTTGTAGGATATTTCAGGAGTTTTTTTTTAAAGGACCAATAAACCAAATTTTCAATTTTTGCTTTTTCGGTGTTTTATAATACCCCTGACTCAAGGCGGTTCTAAAAACACCCAAAAGGCAAAAACTGGAAATTTGGTTTATTGGACCTTTTAAAAAAACTCCAGATTTAAAGATTGAAAACTCCGATTTAATATCACCAGAGGTGAAATAGAGCCTTTCTTACAAAATGATGAAACTCCAGCAAATGTATTGGTGCAATGAATTTTTCAGATACACTGTGAGAATTTGACCTGAAGCTTCGAATATTTTTAGGCTAAACCTCGAATGCAATTTTTTTTCAATTTCAGAGGTACATTATGGGTCGCAAGACAATCCTATTTCATTAAGAAAAACTTATTGGAGCGTTTATGCTTCGACTTGACGACTTATCGATCTTTCGATGAATTTGATGTTCAGTATATGATTCTGTATAAAACCTGAAATTTAATAGTCGTATAACACTAATATGGCTATATCTCTGGAAATACAATTTGGAAACGCTTCAAATGTTGGGCCCAAGCAGTTTATGGCGCAGTTTTCGAATGGCTTTTTGTTCAATACTGAATTCTTTTAATTTGATAGTGTTACCTTTAAAATAGTCCAAAAACTACCTTTAAAAATGGCTTTGATCACGTTTACTGGTCCAAAATTGTGAATCGAAAAATAGAATGTTCGTCTGACTTATGAAAATTGTGGGTTTTACGAGCGGTATTCCAATGATGGAAGACACAATTTTTTATGAGCGGATACATACATCGCACAAGTATTTCAGAAAAAGAGCTCTCAAAAATCAGGTTTTGAGTTCCGGGTTCCGGGCCAAAATTCAATCGAAAGAGCGCATCAAAACCTTCAAATTAGTAATAGGATTTTTCTGAAACGATTCTCCGCCGTGCACGATTTTTTTAAAATGTCTGAAAAAAGCGTTTTTCCAAAAGCAAACCTTAATCCTTTCTTTTGTAAGATAAGCAAAAAGTCAAACGCTCTCAAATAATCCAATCGATGTAAAATTTGTTGAGAAGTTTGATCAAGTCGTGAACACCCAGTTGGAAAGATAAATTCGAGTGAAATTGTAAATAAATCATTGGGAAGAAAGATTCCGAATGATTGCTCACCTTTTTTGAGATAAATTTATAAAAAAAAAATCACACAGCTCTAACTTTTGAACAAACCGTCTGATCAATGCCAAATTTTACTCGAATACAATTCATACCAAACGCTTTCGATTGAAAGTAGGCTGGGACTTTGAATTTGGTGTTGAGTTTATGATTCTAAATAAAAAGATAAATTTATCTGAAAAATAAGGTAAATAAGGAGAACTTTCTGAAAAAATACATTCACAAAACACTGAACTAATGAACTAAATTGTGGTTATTGTGGATTCAAAAAAAAACACTTAAATAAAAAAAATAGTACCAAATTCCTTTATTCTAGGAATTTTGCCTCTTTTCCTTATTTAGTAATCGGGTTTTTTAGATAACTTAATAAGGAAGGGAGCCAAAATTCCTAGAATTTAGGAATTTGGTACTTTTTTTTCAGATTACATTTTTGATAGTTGAGTAACAGGACAAATAGCAGCGCGCTCAATAAAATCTTTTTTGTTGAAAATATGTTTTTTTAAATTTTGAGAACGCCATCAAGTTGGGCGCATAATACTATATCTCAAAAACTAATGAACAGTACTATTCAATTTGTGGGCCATTTAATCATATGGGTATTTTTCAACCAACTCACACAGCAGGGTAATTATTGCCCCTCACGAATCCGAGCTTCATTTTTCAATATCTCGTTACGGAGGGGTGGCCCCTTCCATTTTTGCACGTTCGAAAAAAGACGTGTTTTTCAATAATTTGCAGTCTGAAATGGTGATGATTTGGAAATTTGGTGTCGATGGAACATTTATTTAAAACTGGTTGTCCGATTTGATGGCGTATTCAGAATTCCGAAAAAAGTATTCTTCATAAAAAAATACCAAAATAGTTTTAAAACCTTCAATATTTTTCGTTACCAAACTGTACACAATTTTCGGACCTGTCATTTTATGGGAAATTTAATGGAGGTACTTGTCGAATCTGCAATAACCCAGAAAAGTCATTTATATAGAACAAAATTTGTCATTTTAAAATTTTGTGCTTTTTCTAACTTTAATGGGTTTTATTTTCAAGTGCAACAATGTTCTATAATGTTATATACAAAAAAATGATGCATAATCATAAGGGGTTTGCTTGTAACCATCACGAGTTATCATGAATTTACGAGAAAAAATGTGTTGAAAAAGTTGGTTGTGTCGATCACGGCCGTTCAAGGCAATCCGCGACAAAAATGAACAACCCGAGCAGACGGAAATAACTTGGGAAGGTCAGTTTTTGATACTGTGAGAAGATCGAAATATGTTATTGGGATGATCGGATTAGTTGTTAAAATAACAAAAATCAATAACAAAAATTTGTTCGAAGAATAATTTAAAATATTATTATGTTGTTATTGCTATAACAAACCAATAACACCGAAGGAATCATGAAGGAATAACAAGATTTGTTATTTTGTGCGGAGAGGTGGAGCAGCATAATAACAAAAAATGTTATTGAACTGGTATGTATCCATAACAAAAAAAGTTATTGTTTTGGTTTATTTGTAATTTGCAAATAAACCTGCAGTTGCCATAACTCCTCTGTACTAGTCAGGGCTGCAGAGTCGGGTACCTCCAAGCGACTTTGAATCCATACTTTGAAGACAACTCCGACTCTGGATGCAGGATATGACGTCAACGACGGCTTCAGCTCTCCAAAAATACTCGACTTCACAGATTCCGACTCCAAGTAAAAGTTGCTGAAAATTTGCTGAATCCGATGCAATCTTCGAGGTCTCACTCCAGCTCGAACTTCAACGTCAGCTCCGACTTCCTGGCTCTGTGAAAATAATAACAGTTTTTGTTATTCACACTTCGAAAATTCTCAATAAATAAATCAATTCCGTTAAGGAATATAACAAAATTTATAAAAATTAACTATCAAAAGATAATTTTATCGGATTAATTTTAGCTTGAAACCCCATTTCATGGTGAAATAAATAACCCCGATGAAATTGGTCAAAATTATTTCATGGTTCTAGCCAATTTTAGTAAAATCCCTTAGGGGGTATATCAAATAGTTAAAAAAATCAACTTTCAAAATTTCTACTTTTTAGAATAATTTTAGCTTAAGGACCCCATTTCATGGCCAAAATAATGACCCTGACGAAATTGGTCAAAATTATCCCATAGTTCTAGCCAATTTTAGCAAAGTTTCTTAGGGGGTATATCAAATAATTAAAAAAATCAACTTTCAAAATTTCAACTTTTCAGAATAATTTCAGCTTAAGGACTCCGTTTCATGGCCAAAATAATGATCCCAACGAAATTCGTCAAAATTATCCCATAGTTCTAGCCAATTTAAGCAAAGTCCCTTAGGGGGTATATCAAATAATTAAAAAAATCAACTTCCAAAATTTCAACTTTTTAGAATAGTTTTAGCTTAAGGACCCCATTTCATGGCCAAAATAATGACCCCGACGAAATTAGACAAAATTATCCCAAAGATCTAAACATATTTAACAAAAGAAAAAATAATAACAGATTGTGTTATGGACACTTAGAAACTTTTCCATTTGTGCGATTTATGTTAATTTTATTTCTAAGTCAGTATACCGAACGAATAACAAATTTTGTTATTAGGAGAGTTTTTGAAATGTATAACATTTCCTCTTATTAGCGTGTTATTAAACATTTTATTTATAATATCACTTCAATACCAATTTTTGTTATTTTATCAGAAACTGTTATTATGTTTTCTTCTTGAAGTTGAACTTCAGGATAAAATAATAACACTTTTTGTTATTTTAACAGGATTTGTTATTGAAATATTATTAATTTTGTTATTACCGTCTGCCCGGGTAACGAAACAAAAAAGCACAAAAAAGTAACTTTTGTAAATTGTGTGATCAAAACCACCCCACTGAACGATGATTTCAGTCACTGTTTTGGGTGTAAAAAGAACTCAACTTTTCGATGGTTAGCCCACTTTAATCCCCTGGAGCAGTTTCAGAGTATTGAAATCGAAGGACGATTTCTAGCCAGCTGAAAATAAGCAGTCCTTGCCGCAGATGGGCGAGGGGGGGGGGAGGTCGAACCAGGGAGGATCGAATTAAAATGCTTCGAACCGGGACCAGAGGAATGAGACTCTCTCCCCCGTTACGGTCTTCGTCGTTGAAACCCGATACAGAGATTGCTCCGCAGCACTCCGTGCGGATCTAGGGTAGGTGGGTGGTAGTACAGGACTGGGGCTGCTGGGAGTAATAAATGAGATTGGATGAAGCAAACAAAGCGGCAAAAAGACTCTGGGTGTTTTGGGTGGAGAGTGGGTGGTGGCTGGGTGGAATTTTTCTAGCAGAACAGTGTATTAGGGCACATTAAATTATATGTGTGGGTTGTTGAATAACTACGGTCTAGTGGGTTTCAAATGTAAACATATTTTTTTAATCTTTAAAATCCTTTATTTATAAGCTTAAAAATAAGGTTATTGTTATAAAATCCCTTTTGACAAACCATCAAGAGAAGAGTTTAATTTTTGCGTTCAATTTCACGGCTTTCGACTCCAAATAGGACATCACAACGATGTCCATCAATGTGAACCCCTTCGTAAAGCCCTCTTTTCATTCCTGCTGAAAGCAGGGGTGTGTGGATAAAATTCCTCAATAGAGACACCCAAGGGTGAGAAATGTAAAATTCATGAAATTTCCTCAATAACAGCAGCAGCATCAGCTCCATCATCTCGACAAAAACGGCTCTGCAATGGGGTAATTAAAATACGTATCTTATTACTCTGACACCGGGCGGTGAATTTATTATGGAAATGTTCACAATGCCTACGCGTTGGGTGGAAAATGCGAGAGAGCTGCTTCATTGGGGATGGAAAATTTATGAAATTTATTCAATGTTTTATTTCACGCTGGCTGTAATGAAGTATCATAAAGAGGTGACGTACTTTAAAGAATTTGGCTGATGGTTTTTGCGGTGGTGAATTGAGTTGAAAAAATAAGAATAAATTGAACTTTTTTGCAATGAAAAAGTTGTTAACCCGTGATAAATTCAAATGATATGTCACTAATAATCAACTAAATCTTGAAATTGTCCTCCAACAATCGTTAAGGCAATTCTCGAAAGCAATTCAATTATCCATACTTATCACATTTCGCTTATAAAACTTATTCAGAATTTTCCACCGAAACCCATCATCACATTAATGGCCACCACCCAGCGGAAAGCTTGACCACAGCCTCCGAGAGTCTCTAGGCTTTGAGCTTTCCGAGGGTGTCATTTTTCTTCGGAAAATCGTCTTGAGTGGTGCTTTTCTTCCCACTCTGCTGCTGACCATTTTTGAAATCCCCGCCCCACAATTGGACCGACAATTGGCTGGCATCTTGTGGACAAGATGGAGCAATTTCCGGCTTTTTGGAGGGATTCTTGGTGAGGGTTTAGGATGGTGCTAGAAATAAGGCACCAGATTTTTTGGTCGCTTAAATTGTCAAGTTAATTTTTGAACACTCTCTTTACTATATTTTATAATTTCAAAACATGAATAGTTTTTGTAAAGCAATTGCAACTTTAATGTTTGTTAAAAAAGTACTTTTAATTAGCATAATATTTCAGATTTTCAGATTTTCCTTGATAAAGTTAATACCTAAATAACAATGTACTTTTCTTCTCTTTTCAGGTAAGCTATCAAACAATTTGAACAGTAAGTCGTAATAAAGGAAGTTGTCTGTTTCAAATAAAAAAGATAAACCATTAGGACAAATTCCAGTAAAAAGTACGTTTTAAATAAACTCAAATGAGCAGTTGAATGAAAAAGTGCACTTAAGAAAAATCGTTTCATCAATACAGTCCAGATTCGGTTATCCGATGTTCCACAGTTGAATTATCCAACATGTTTCCAAAGTTTGGACCCTATCTCACCCCAGACCCAATGTCACCCTCAATGATGGTATTCACAGATCGTGGAGCATCTTGCTGGTCATATTTTTGCTCAACGATCCAAAGTAAGACCACGTCTCATCAGCTGAAAGTCATGGGTTCTTCTCAGGGTGGCAGCCTTAGGTTTAAGTTCAGAGGTAGCAGCAACCGTATGAGTATAAAACGGTTGCCTCACGTGCTCTTCAAGCATGTGATCGATCTTGGGATATTACTTTGCGCCTCTTCCCAAAATACTTTCCTCGTGTCTTCGCATGTAAATAATGCCCAGCCGATCGGTATTGCACTGCAGTCCAGTCGCATTGTCCAGATCAGAGCAAAGGGAACACCGCAAGAGTAGCGCCGCAAAAGACAATTGTCTTTACAAGACCCCGCGCGGCAAATAATAGCTGCTGGGAAGAGCTTGAAAAATGACACGAAAAAATTGTCACCGCGGTTCTAGCGATACATAGCGCACAAGGCACAAGGAATGGAGTTTACAGCATCTGGATGGAACAGCACTTTTCCTCTCAATAGGAACTGTGTTATAGATCTGGAAATGCTTAATAACAGTAAAAATGGGTAACACGATACAATAGTCCTTGTAATCAGGATTCCGTGTCTTAATACTCAAACAGAAAAAAAAGACCACGTCAATGTTATCATTCATTACTTTTTTTTTTGCGGCTCAACTGTCGAAAATTATAATTTCCATAAGGCTTTCTAGGCCCAGTGAAAAAAATATAATTTAACTCAAAAATGACGAACTCCTCGTCACAGTGTCCTGATGCAAACAATGATCGAGCTGTAGCTGTCACAGCCCTGCGAAGTATGTTGGCTGACATATCGGGCAGCCAGTCAAAAAAACCAGCTAGAAGTCACCTGACAAAAAACTTTTGCTAGAAAGAGATAGGAAACCTGATGCAAACAAACGTCCAGCTGTCATGTAAACATACTTTAAATGTGTTGGTAAATTTGTAACTAGAAAGCCTTATAGCAGAGATGGAATAATCGAAAAAAAATCTTTTCCGGTCCGCTGGTTTCAACCGCGAAAGAGAGAGGAGGCAAATCACGCAAAAGAAAATTGCTCCCGAATTTCTCCAAAAAAATCAATCCGTTGATGATTTTTTGTAAATGTCCTTGTCAGCACCACCGGGCATAAAAATGTCAAAACCTCTCCCTCCTCACTGCGTCTCACCGTCCAGCTGCAGCTTTGTTGACAAACAAACAGAGCGCTCCGTCGCATGATGGCGGCATCGTGCCAGTATTAGGGATGATCATGTGGATAAAAATAAAACTTTTTTTAAGAAAAATAAGATTTTTCACTGAATTAAAAATTTGCGAGCAAGTGCGAACAATTATAATTGATGCCGGAGAAGTCATTAGAGATCAAAATTTTGCACCATATTTTTTATACAATTAAACTTTCCGTTTCCACCGTGACAAGATGCCAGAAAATCCAGCAATGAGCTAAATCCAAAATAGTTAAATAGGTGTTGCGCCTAATATGCAAGATGACGATTTTTTAGATTCTATTAACCGATCTCTCGTGCGCCAAAAGTAATTACCGTAAAACGGGGTGACTTTGATAGGTTTGCGATTTTCCCGCAAAATGAAGAGTACAATTAAAATACGTAAGGAATGGTTTAGAAACATACTGACCGTGGTAAAGAAGTGTTCAAAGTACCCCAAGAAGAACTTTTCATAAATTTTTGACAAGTTTAAAAAGTTAGTTAACTATAGTTAAGAAAATGTTGATGAAAGTCATTATTTTAAACTTCTCAAAGTGTAATGATTTTCTCAATGAACATGATTTTTAATCGGAAAACGGAATGCATTTTCGGATTCTTTGGACAATTTTCCACTAGGAGAAGGTTAAAAAAGTTTGTAAATAATAAATAATATGTGTTTTTGAAACACAATTAAAAAAAATCTCCAAATATAAAGGCAATTTCAGTTGAACAAATTTCATGTAAAATGTGAAAACTTGTGATTCGTGCTTTGAATTCAGTATAAAATGCAATATAAATCTATAATTTTATAAACAAAACAAGTTTTAACAAATTTCAGGCAAAATTCCGACTTTTTAACAACTTTACCTAAAATTTATATGTATTTTGCTAAAAAGTTCATACACTTAGTTAACTAAATATAAACATTGATTTTTTTCTTAAAAACTATATCAGCTTCTTTAGTGATGGTACATTTAGCGTACAAATAAAGTTCGAACATCTTAAATATGATTTTAACAAGAAAAACTATGACTATCAAAGTCACCCCGGAATTAAAACTAAGAATTTTTAACGTAACTATTTTTCTAAACATTATTGAAAAAACTTTTTTTCCGAAATAGTGCATGGACCTTGTGTAGTCTACCCCAGTACATGCTTTAAAAATAATAATCTTGAGAAAAACCTTACCTGTTGGAAAATATTCTAAAAACAAATTGAAATCCTATCAAAGTCACCCCGGTTTACGGTATATTGACAAATAGAAAAAATTTAAAAACTAAATTAGGATTTTCTTTAAAATCATCATTTTTGTTATAAATGAATAGGAACAGCACATTTTAAAGCAGCTAACAGTTTCACATTTTGAAATGTGTGTTCAAATTTTGTTTTTCTTGGGTTGTAACATTTCTAAATCAGCTGTCCCTATTCGACCTAGATGACGATACTGGTTCAAATTTTTAATCACTTTAAACAATGGCTAAAGTAGTTTTGGTAATAACCTCTTAAGAATTCAAAACTTGAAATAAATGATTTTTTTTGTTCCTTCATCTGTTGTGAATCGGGACAGTTGAGGTAGAAGGAGTAAATCCCCCAAGTAACATTTTAGGCTTAATCAAAGCTGTCACATTCTTCTTTTGGCAAAAAATAAGTCTTTGTCTTGCGAAATGATAAAATGAACACAAACTTGGTCTTGGCATGACATTACCATTGGGTTTTCAAGACTCTCTTAAAACTTTCTTAAATCCTTATTGAAAGCAATTCAGCATTTATTGTCACAAGGTTTTATGTCCGAGGCATAAAACTCTGTTAGAACCTACTAATTAGCTCTTGCTTATTGGTTGTGGTGAATGCCCAAATAAAACTATTAAGCAATCAAGATGCTACCATAAAACCTCAATAAAACTAGGTGGTGGCTATTTGATTTAAGAATGTTACTTGGACCGTTTCCAAAATTGTGAAGTTTCCCGGTGAAAATTCCCGGAATTTCCCGAAAAAAAAAAAATATTTCCCGTTTCTCGGGAATTCCCGAAATTTAAGCGGAAGTATAGTTTTTTTAACTTTTTGGTAAATTTTTTTAAACTTACAAAAAAATCGAAGAACTCAATTTTATTTCATTAAATTCAATTTACTGTTCTCATTGATCTTATCAGTTCGTCTATAAAATTCATGTCAAGATTTATTTCAGATGATATTTCTGAAGCATTCAAAACTGGAAATAGATCTTGTTTATTTGTTGAGCAACAAAAATTACGATGTTATGGAATGGAAATAAACTATCATGATTTTGGTAAGCTTTTTAAACGAAAATCTTTGTTATACCATTTGAAAAAAAGATACCTCTTCCGCCAAGATCAAAATTGAGCTTTTTTACGTTTTGTTTTGAAACTACTTAACTACATTTTTTGCTATGAAAAAATTGAATCATTAAAAAATCATTAAAGTACCACTACGTATTATATAAAAAGTGCCAAAAAATGCTAATATATTTCCAACACTCGCTCCAAACATTTGAAAACTTTGAGTTGTGATTATAAAAAAATGGTATTTCAAGAAAATAGCAGATTTTTAAGGTACTTCAATGCTTAGTTTATTCAAGAGCTCAAACCAGTAAGATTTCTACTGGATAAAATATTTACCATGAAAAACATATTTTCCATAGTATTTTTCAGTTTTTTTTTCCATGAAAACCATAATTGCTGCATGATTTTTTTTATTTTAACTAAATTATCAATATTATTCTTTATCATCTTTGCTCAAACTGGTCACAGAGACGATTTATTTGGAGCATGGATTCGTCTTACTCACTTTCCAAACTCTGTGATTAAAAATATATTACTTAGGTACAAAATACAAAAAAAAAAATACTAATCATTATTTTTATATTTGAACGAATTAAAAGAAAGGCAGCTTATATATTTAGGAAATTTATATATTTCTTGAAGTTGTATGTTCTTTTAAAAGCCGCCAAGGCATTAATTGAACCTAACAGTTATTTTGAGCATTATAGTTGCTATTCTATACAATTTTGTTGCAAAATATTAATTAAAACCGGGATCAGAACAATTTTCGATAAATTTCAAATTTCCCGGGAATTCCAGGGAAATTTGTTGAAAAATTCCCGTTTCCCGGGAATTTTGTATCCTCGGGAAATTGGACGCTCTAGTCAAATAAACCTAAAAATATGCAAGACCAAACAAGCCATAAAAAAGACCAAACAAGCCATCTGAAAATGAAATCTGTTTGAGGGAATCGTATTGAATCGTATGCTACAATGTTAAAATCAAAGTTTTTCAAACATTTAAGTACTTTTCGATCAACCCCCAAAAAAAAAACCAAAGGTTAAATTTTCAAGAGGTAATTTTTGACCAAAAACGTACCTCAACATTAAATAACTGATATGATTGCAAGATTTGTTCCAAGAACGTTTTTATCAGAAAGGTTTCAAATTTATGTTTCGTTGATGAGAATCCTAGAAGTTGCACAAACTGTTGAAAATCGTATTATCCTAATTCTTGTTTTAAAGTACAGATTTGTGTATACATTCACAATAAAAAAACAGAAAATCATAATGCGAAATTGCTTCTTTTGACATGCAAATTAAATTCAGAGAACAAGTAATTAATCATTCCGAAAGCTCTATATACGAAGTCAAAAAATACTTTAGATGAACATTTATTTCCATCTAACAAAACTTTCTCGGTTAAAAGTTACCGTAAAATCAGTGCATGACGTTTTAAATGATTCAAAATCATTCTTACTTTGTATCTTCCAAATTCCACCCACGTCCATCTGGAACATTGATTGGTTTTGCTAGGTTAGGTTTTTCGTTCTTGCAATGCAAAAATATTTTTAAGTCATGATTAATTATCTGCCTGGCGAAAAGGGGGACCAACCCGGTAGCATTCAAAGAAAAAAAAAAGGACAAACATTTTATCCCTCACACCTGCTGCTCCTCCTGCCAAGATTCATGGAAACGCGGGTTTGATGTGATGCCAACCGTTTTGGATCCTCTCCGTTCGTTTACGGTTGATTGATGAAGATGTTTTTTTTATTATTTTGGAAATAGAATTGATGACGACTCGGCTGAGTCACGGCTACGTCACGACTGTCATCCACATATAAAGCGAGTGAAGTCAAAATCGAACCAAGATCGAACCAAGTTTTTAGCGCGTGGCGTTTGAAAAGGTCGTATGCGCATTGGACATAAATTACAAAAATAAAAACTTGTTTTAAGTCCTTTTTTCTTTAAAAAGATTTACGTTTCATCCTAGGTTCAATCGCAAATTTGAACTTGGGAACCATTTAATTCCATCGAGAACTTAATGTTGGCAAATCAGCACTTTGGTGTTAAATTGCAGCTAGTTTCAATCATTTTCGACTGAAGTTCGGTCAGAACAGATCAAACTAATTTTATTTTGTTTCAAGGAAACTGAGGCTATTCAGTTGATTAATTTGGTTCAGTGTGTTGTGTTGTATTGCTTGAATGGTCAAGCAGAACTTTGATTTATTCATCTAATAAATGTTAAATGTGGAAAAATTTACGTTTTACTTGTAACTATCTCGCATATATATGTAGTGAAAACTAACAAAAACATAATTTGGGAACAAAATTTATGTAATTATGTCATACGACCTTTTCAAAAACCACACGTAAACAAATTGACAGCGCCTCTGGCGGGGACTTCAGGAAACTGCATGCGTGTCAGATCGCTGGGCTGAGTGGCACGGGACGGGGTACTTTTCGGATGGAATTTTTTTCGAATATTTAATGTCGGACCGCTGAAAGGTTGTATGTACCTTTATCGGTTTCGAGCTTGCTTGTCTTTGAACAAAGTACATCAAAGTGCGATTGCGATGCTATTTTTGTTCGAGTTATGATAATGAAAAGGTGAGGCAATGTTCTGGAGAAATGGCGTTTTAAATTCATTCGAACAAAAAAGAAGTGAATTCAAGTAAAATAAACTTTAAAAGTCCTACTCTGTTCCCAATCCACTCCGCACACCAAATGAGTTTCTCAAGACGTTCGGGTGGGCCCTTGACTTTGTAGTAGATAGCTGCCTGTCGGGCGCCCGCACGATATCGGAGGTCATGTGGCAACGCCGAAGCACTTGCGGGAGGGATTGGCACGGAGGTGTTTGGCAACGATTTCCAATTTTATCACCCTCCGTGAAGGACGTGCAGCAGCAGCAGCTTCCTGAAGCGAAATCCTCAAGTCAAGTGGTAGTTTGCACTTTTTGCACCCAGCTCGCCTCGTTAGGTCTGCCCAGGAACGCCGGTCGAGACGCCAAACGTGCTTCTGAATATTGGATAACGCCGACGCCACCGTCTGGTTGGCTTTTTTCCAACGGAATTAACCTGGGCCTTGGGAGTTTGGCGCAGACTGCGACGGAAGTTTATGGGGGCATAAACGGATCGAGGCAACCGCCAAAGTAACTGTCTGCAAACTGAGATACTGGAAAAAAAAACGCTGGACCAAAAATCTTGGCAGAGTGGCTTTACGAGGTCGAATCAAGTGAGCAATTCAATTGCCGGTGTGCCCATTAGGCATGATGAGAAAATTGCAATGAAAACTCGTGATGACACCAGCAGCACCAGCGTGGGTTTATGGGAATATCAAACATTTGAAAAAAAAAATGCTTCCGGGTACTTTGTAGGTACGGATGTGTTATACAACGTTACTGACCCTCGGCAGCAAATGAATGCGACGGAAAATATTTTCTCATGTAAAATTAAAAATTCTTCCACATCACATACAGCATCCAGCCCCCGGGTGCATCGCATGTGAGAGGGACAGTAGCAAATATCAAATACTGAACCCCTGTGCGAATTTAAAATTTAATCTGATAACAGTAATTTTTTTTTTTGAGTCTACGACTTAAGTCATTTTCAGTTGTTGGTTTGTCCATACAAATTTTCATTGGTCCATACAAATTTGACTGCTGTTCATACAAAAAAAAGGATTTTCCTATTTTCAGCTTAGTTCTTCTTTCTTCCATTTTCCTATTTTCAGCTTAGTTCTTCTTTCTTCCAGCGCTCTTTGGGGTCTGCTTAGTGCTGCCAAAATTGATGAAATTTTAAGCGAACACTCACGAAAAGTGGCATTTATAGTGAAAGTTTCCTGACATCACTGGCTCACTCCAACAGGCGGCGCTGCTGATGGTGTTGGTGACCACCCTTTGATCTTTATTTGCCTTCGCTTCTCGCTCGGTTTTCTTCAGCCTTCGATTGGAATGGGTCGTCAAAATTCAAACGTCAAAAGATTTGGCACGTTTGTTTTTTTGATTGCACTTGCTTATTATTTACATGTTTCGGGATTATTTTTCAGGTTAGTGACTAGCTAATGTGCAAAAGAACATGTTACCGGTAGTTGGAAGCAATTTCATATCTTAAACGCTTTGGAAACGTTAGCGCAAGTGAAAAGATATTGATGGCGACTCTCGTTAAGCAGTAAACCTCTCATCTTGCGTGGGGATGTATGTGCCACTAAAATGATGAGAAATGGTCTCGCAAAATAGAAATTATGATCAAAAGTGCATTAAATTTGATCTTTTTGGCCAGTAGATGGAATAGATGGAATTTGCGTGCTTACTCGAGGCGGTGCTGTTGCTGTTAAGTTTATAGCCTAAATAGTATTTGTTGGAGCTTTAATCGAGCATCAAACTCTCCATATGACGAAGACAGGTGTTTGATTAGAAAAGGCATATGAATTTGATGTCCTCGGTAAAGTTGAGGACGATTCGGAATAAATCGGTGCATTCTAACAATTCACATATTTCAATATTTAAAATTTCAACACAAAAATTGGTTTGTCCAAAATATATTCAACTTGTCATTATTAGACCGCTGCAAAGATTTTTTTTTTTAAATTTAGGGGGAGGGAGGGGGAATAAAAAAAACAATAAAAATTCAAAATTGAAATTACAAGACACCGTGTCAACACTTGAATGAAAAATGTGTTTTAAAATGCATTATGTCCAGTTGTTTTGCAATCATTAATCACCAAAAATTCCAAGCATCTAATCTAATCTAATCTAACCCTAGCGCAGCCAGTCTTTCGAGGGCATCCTGGAAAATGCCTAAGGTTGATTAACGCCTAGCATCCTCTTGTCATTATTAACAATTGCAGTGCCCCAATGCAATAAATTGCTTTAAAACATCACAAACGTTAAAACGGCCAGGCCAACTGCGTAAAGTTAACCGCAAAGATGATTCAATGAAGTGGATTGAGTTTGAGCACGAATGTTCAAACAACAACACATTTCTGAATCTACAGGGGAGGAAGAATCGTGGGGATCCCCCGCTCACGTTCCTGTTTGTTTAGGCAATTTAACGTTGGGAGCCACCATGCTAAGAAGTTTTGGTGCTCCGGGAAATTCCAAGCATTGAGTAAAATTGTATTTTTGCGGAGAAAAAAACTTTTGCGGCGCTGTAATTTCATAAAAGTTTAAAATATTTTTAAACAAGCCCAAACATGCTCAACAGGATTACCAATACAGGAAAAGGTATTTTAAAAAGTTCCCATTTAATTAAACTTCTATTTCCATTGAAATCTTGAAGTCTTTTTAAAAAAATATTTGTCTGCCCCTTAATTTTTCAGACCAATTTTGAAGGGAGGCGACAGAAACCTTTAAAAAAAATTGCAACAGTCTTATTTTGACTCAGCAATTGCACAAAATATTCAATTTAAAAAATATATATTTTTGGAAAATATTGAAAAAATGTCGAAATATAAATTTATTTTATTTTTAATAGTAAAATCGCATTTGACAGAAAGTTTTTTTTTCGAAAAGTTCTCAAAATTTCCAATAAATATATCAAATCTGGTGTTTGTTAGCAAAGGGTCCTATAAGCTATTGTGTTTCATATGTTTATAGGACCATTAAAAAAAACTCTAAGTACCGTAAACCGGGGTGACTTTGATATGATTTCAATTTGTTTTTAGAATATTTTCCAACAGGTAAGGTTTTTCTCAAGATTATTATTTTTAAAACATGTACTGGGGTAGGCCACACAAAGTCCATGCACTATTTTGGAAAAAAAAGTTTTATCAATAGTGTTTAGAATAAAAGTTACGTTAAAAATTCTTAGTTCTTATTCCGGGGTGACTTTGATAGTCAAAGTTTTTCTTGTTAAAATCATATTTAAGATGTTCAAACTTTATTTGTACGTTAAATGTATCATTTCTAATGTAGCTGATATAGCTTGTAAGAAAAAAAATCAATGTTTATGTTAAGTTAACTAAGTTTATAAGCTTTTTAACAAAATACATATAAATTTTAGGTAAAATTGTTAAAAAGTCGGAATTTTGCCTGAAATTTGTTAAAACTTGTTTTGTTTATAAAATTATCGATTTATATTGCATTTTATACTGAATTCGAAGCACTTGTGATTCGTGCACATTTTACATGAAATTTGTTCAACTGAATTTGCCTATAAATTTGGAGATTTTTTAATTGTGTTTCAAAAACACATATTATTTATTATTTACAAACTTATTTAACCTTCTCCTAGTGGAAAATTGTCCAAAGAATCCGAAAACGCATTCCGTTTTCCGATTAAAAATCATGTTCATTGAGAAAATCATGACACTTTGAGAAGTTTAAAATAATGACTAACATCAACATTTTCTTAACTATAGTTAACTAACTTTATAAACCTTTCAAAAATTTATGAAAAGTTCTTCTTGAGGTACTTTGAACACTTCTCTACCACGGTCAGTATGTTTCTGAGCCATTCCTTACGTATTTTAATTGTACTCTTTATCTTGCGGAAAAATCGCAAACCTATCAAAGTCACCCCGGCTATCAAAGTCACCCCGTTTTACGGTAATAATATTTTGAAGCTAGTTGCTGTAATAGAGACACAATAAAAAAAATTGTCGTTTTTTTTATACAATTTCTTATGTAAAATATTAAACATACAAACACAATTTCTTCGATAATAATATATCAACATTTTAAATTCAAGACTAACATTTTAAAAAGGCTTACGATGTAAAATCAGGCCCTTCCTCAAAGTTTCTATGACAAATTTATAAGAAAATTTCTGAACGCATCGAGAAAAAATATTTTCAGACTTGGGCAACCATGGGTTCCCTTAAAAAATCTGAAAAATGTTAATATTTTTTAACTTAAACTGATTTTTCATCTAAAAAGATATGATTTTTTAACGACAATGTTCGCTGTAGAGGAGAACATTTTTTTTTATTTTCAAATAATTTTCTTACAGTGAAATAGATATTCAGCGCCCTTAAAACCGATGATTTAAATCAGTGTTTCCCAAAGTGGGCACTGGGCCCCAGTAGAGGGGCCTGACAAGTTCCCGGAATGGCCAGTGATGTGGGGCCAAAATAGTTTGGGAATCAATGATTTAAATTGATGAAAGTTTAATCAAACGAAAAAAAAAACAAAGTTTATTAAATTGCACGCTTCCATCATAAAATTATCTTTCCGTAATTGCCATAAGCTTATGATAGAAAAAAAAACCCAACTCGACGGAGAAAAATGACAAAATCATTAGACTTCATTTTTTCCTCAACTGTCCTGTCCAACGCCGCACAAGGGTTACCACGGCCACAGCAACAGTGTGGGAAGGAACATGCAAAATGCAACTGGGTACAAACCTCAGCCTCTCACCCTTCATCACCCACCCACCATGGCAGGCTGGCAGCCCAAGATAGGGGAAAGATTCATGGTGCCATAGGGCAACCGGCCGTCGCGGGGACATCTCTCCCCAACTGCAATCACTTTTGCCCAGTTCTCTCAACATACCGCTGGCGATATTTGTTTCTAACTATTTTATGATTCATGGTAGCTTCAGGGTGGTTACTTTCAAATTTCTAAAAAAAAATCCGATATGGCTGATGAAAATAAAATTTTCCAAGTTAAGTGACCACCCTGCAAACTTGTACGAGGCATGGCAAAAAATGTAAAAAATGTCTCCCGATGCAACGCTTATTTAAAGTCGAAGAAAAACGAGGAAAAAATTGCGTTCTGTAATAAAAAAAACCGGGAACCTTAGGGAAGAGGGAAATTTTTAATTAAAATTACACCATGACTTTCCAGACGCGGTAAAGGTTTCATCGAAAAAAGGGAAACCCTCAGAAAAAATGAGACCTGGACAGAGAAGAAGACAGCGTGTGATTGTTAGACGGTATAAATTGTGTCACCGCAGTAAATTAGACAATTTATCATCATTAATAGCAAAATCATTACACTAATGATACGACATGTTATAGGTAATGTTCTGCCTGGGCGGAAAAGTTTCCGCGGGCGAGAAAAGTTTTGCAGTTCCAAGACCGCACAGGGGAATCGATTCCGAAGGCTTCGATGTGCTGGACGGGCGCGTTCCCTGTGGCGAAATTTATCTTTTTGCGAGCAAATATGGCTTCGGAATAAATCATCAAAGTTGTCCTTTGCAGATTTTTCTTGTGGAGTTATGTTGCCCTTTAGTCACATATTGTTTAATTGAAATTTAAGTTGAAAAAATTACATATTTTTTTCAAAGATTTGATAATCCGTTGGTTTAGTACTTATCTAGAATCAAATTTAGTGGCGTTAGAAATGTTAAATATATTGATTTTTTCACTGCACTTAATTACTGCAAAAATCAACAATAGTTCAAGATACGAAATAAAGTCCCCTGACACAAAATATTGCTATTGAGTTCAATATTGTGAAGTATTGCAATTTTGTATAGCTTATTAACGTTTCAGCTATCCGAGATTGCAGAAATTTAAATTTCAGAATAATTTGTCAATAAAATGAAGCAAACATATTTTTATCGACAAATTCACCAAAGATATAATCAGTAGAAAATGTCTTTTTTATTATGTAAAAAAAAGAATGTAGACCCCTTGAGCACTATGCACATTTTGTGATGAAAAATGCACACAATTTAAAATTTGTCAGAAACCTTGTACTACATTTTGTTCAGAAACTCATGCCAAACATCTTTCTTTAAAAAGCTCATGAAAAGGTTATTTATATAAAAAGTTCTATAACAAATATCACTAAAAATACTAAAAACATGCAAAAAAAAAGTCTGTTCACCATTCGAAATGTCAGCAATAATTATGTTATTTTCGATAAATCACCATAAATCCAGTGTCCCAAATCAAAAAAGTTAAAATAAATCTGGAAATTCTATGAAAAAAACTTGTCTACACTAAATTTTGCAAATTTCAAATCTATCTAAATGTCAAAATATTACAATAAAGTTGCTAAATAAACATTTCATAATGGATAAAACACCGTTTAGGGGGTCTTTGTAACGTCATGATTCGAATTCCCGGACGCTTAAAAACCCGGACACCTCTCTTGTTTTATCAATCATTTGGATATAAGTTCGCATTATGAATGTCAAAACTGGGATGTTTAATGAATTCTAACTTTCTTTTAAAATTTGTTTGAACGCTGCAGTTAAGGCAAAGCAAAAATTTGTGGTTTTGATTTTCTTAAATTCTAGCAAACTTTTTTACCAAATATCGATTGTTTTGATATTAACAGCTCATTTCAGACCTAAAGAATGCCATTCACTAACATTTCAGTCCAAATTTGTGCAGTTCATAAGCAAAATCGAGTGTCCGAAATTCGAAGCAAAGTTTCCGGATTCGAAGCACAACAAGTAATTTTAATTTTAAAATTCTGATTAAAAATTGTTAGAAAAGACATATTTTGCATGCATTCTCTTGAAACTGACTCTTTGTACTACATCCTGATGAAATTTCTACATTTACAACTTGTTACATGATTTTTTGTCAGCTCTAACAAAAATAATATGCTACTAAGTGTCCGGATTTCGAATCATGACGTATCGATAGAATTGATTTTTTTTTAATTTCTAGGAATTTGTAATAGTAAACCTTAGCTCGCAGAACCAATGTCACCCTTGCTGACAGTTAAGTAAACAATTGGAAACAACTATTTATAAATCATTTAATTTTATTGTAGGTTTTAATTTTTCAGTAAAAATTAATTAAATATGTTTCTTTTTTCATTTGGGGAAATAACTTTTTAACATTCCCATTGTTAACAGAAGATTTGTAGGATATCCTATTAAAACAAACAATACAAATGTATTCCAAACAGCGATTTAAGACTTTGAAAATTCAAATGAATTTTATCGAACCCAAGTAAACCAGATTGTTTTTGTTACGTATTATAAATAATGGTATTTCAGAGAGTACTTTTGGAGATGATAAAGATTGGAGCGAATATATTCTTTTTGAGTAATTTATCTAATTTATTTAAGCTCCTTGAACACGCTCCAATAGACAGAATTTAATTTGAGTGAATTCCCTGCCAATAAAAAAAAGTAATCTACACCTTATATGACAAAATTTATAGAAAGCATATGAGCAACCATTCAAAAATCAGTTTTTTGAACGTGGCATTTCAGGGTTAAGCTTTAGAGAAAAGTGATATTCGGAGCACTTTTAGAGCTCTAAAAAACGAACATTTCTATTTTTTGACATGTAAATTTAGACTTAAAGGTCAAAAGTTTCAGCCATTTGTAACAAAAACTGTCAATGAATTATTTAGATAAATTAAATTTAATAAATTTGAGAATTAAAAATATAAAACTGTGTCGTTTTTACAGCTAACAAATTTCATTTAAAAGTATTCATAAAATAAACCGTCATTTGAATCAAATCGTTATTCTCTTAAATTTTTTTGTTGAACGATTTAAAGTTTACAAAATGTCAAGTTGGCTTTTACGAATAATATCGTTCTTAGTGTTTTCAAGAACACTTATCCACAGTTTTTTTTATTAAAAATGTCTTATAACATGTGAAACATAACAGTTTATAGGACCTTTAAAAAACTCTAGATTTGTTAATTCAAATGTTCAAATGTTTGCACAAGTTTTAGAAAGCCTTTGGAAATGGATAAATATATTTATTAAGGAATTTCTTGAAGAACAATTTTTGAGTTTTTTTAAGGTCCTATTAACATATGAAAGACAATAGTTAAAAAACTGTAGAAAACTCACAGAAAAATAAAAATTTCTAGTTAACAAAAGCTTCGACCAAATCAAAGCTTGATTAAAAAGTTGTTAAAATTCCTTACAATTCCGTATTATGCTTAAAATTCCCTACCAAAATTCCGGCCTGTTAAAAATCCGCTAAGAGGTTCGAAAATCCGTATGGTAAGGAAAAAATCCGTACAGTTGGTAGCCTTAGGTATAAACATTTCAATGAAAAAAGAGTTTTAAAAGCATTTTTCACATCCCCAGTTGCATTGCAATCATTAGATTTCAAAATATCGAAGTATAGATGAACTTATTTTTAATTGGTTTTCAGTTGATAAGACTTCTATTTCAAGTAAAATTTGGAAGTTTTTTGAAAAAAATATTGTTTTGCCCCCTGATTTTTGGGACCGATTTTGAAGGGAAGGGGTGACATAACAAACGGCCATATTTGATGAAAAAAAATAATTAAATCTGAAAACTAGAAAATGCCCTTAAAAACCATAGGTCTTGGTGGTCTCTATGTCAAGATTTCTACTCAAAACTAAACATTCGAGTAATTGAAAGGCATCCAAACTGAAATCTAGGATACTGGAAAAATTGATATTGATTTTAAAATTGCGTTTATTTCTGAAAGACAAATGCTGATGTTTTATTTGGAGAAAATATTATGTGAACTCTTCTCTACATTCTGATTTAATAGATAAAGTCTAGAAACGCTAACGTTTAATCGGACAAAATGATTATTTTCTGAATTTTCTCAAATATTCAGTAGATTTTTGGTAACATTTGACAAATTATGCTATTTGAATTGCTCAAATCTGATTCCAGTATAACTTTAATGTACAATCAGTTGTACAATGAAAACTTTACTTCGTTTTGTTTAGAAAATCATTTACTTTTGGGATTATTTTTTATAAGCATTGAAATTTTTTTAATTGCATTTTCAATTCTCAAAAACAAATTTAATACTACATTTTTTTAGAAATTCGTTTACTGGAAAAAAATCGAGTTGTGAAATCAATCTGTTTATTAAAAAATATGATGTAAAAATCAATGTAAATAAGCATAACCAATAGTACATCTACCTTTAACCACTCACACTGAACAAAAAAGGAAACGAGCAAAACTTTTTATCGAAACGACTAATTTGCTGATTGACAGTGCGGTCACGTATTGCATGTTCCAATTATAGGATGACGCACACACACACACTTGAGGAAACAACGATTATGCGTTTGGTCGTCGTCGTCGTCGTCGTCGTTTCCCCTTAGGCAAGCTATATTTAGATTAAATTTGATTGAATATTAACTTGGAAGCCACTTAGGGGGGAAACGCATTAAACCGGAAGACCAAAAGTAAGTCTTTCTGAAAGTGGCAGGTCTGGATGAATGTTTGAAAGGGGCTTAAGATTTTTTTAACTTTAAATTGTCCAGCTCTACGAATAAGCCATTTTCACAAGCTTCGATTTCCTCAAAGTCATTCGATAAATCTCCCTAGAGGGAGCATCTCTGGCAAAGAGGAAGTGGAGAAAAAAACTCCAATGGTAAGGTGTTCCGGGCTCGGAGATAAGCGCGTGAAAATTGACAGGTGCCAAAGATAAATGAAATCTTTTGCTGACGGTGATGTTGGTCCGTTTTTCTTCTTCTTTCTTCACATCAGGTGGAAAAGCAGAACGTGGCGAGGGAGGGGGTGGAAAGCATTAAACTGTCACTGCTCCCCTGGGAAATGAGCTTGAGTGAGGAGTGTGCTTCTTTTGAGATGGCTTCTTGAAGGTAAAAACTTGATATTTAAAGTTTTAGATGACAAAAATCCAGGAAATTACATTTTGCTTACAATTTGATAGAAAAAGAAAAAAAATAAAATTTTGAAAACTGAATTTCCCAAAATACACCACTTCACCCTATACACAAGCTAATCGTTCGCTCTCGAAAGCTTTTCTGGATTTTATACGTGGCAGCAGCGTGGCCTTGTTGATAGCCGGCGACACGTGGCTCGTCAGGAGTTCAAGGTAGTCCAGACCAAGGCCTCTGCAGATGCCGGGGCTTTTCCGGTTCAATTTCTTTGGCAAGTGAATGTGAATGTGTGTTGGTGGGTGGGTGGTTGATGTAATCTTGGCTGTCATCCCTTGCTTAGTGTTGGTGGAATGATGTATGGATGGTAGGGACGATTTTCGGCAAGTGTTGCCGAATAAGCGATAAGAAGGAAGCAGTAGGGCTTTTCATGGTGTCATGTTTGAACTACTTGGAAACGTCGGTGATAATCGGAGATTCCTATTAGTTTATTGTGAACTCAATTATTTTTATCCGAATAGCTAAATTAAATCAAAATTTCAGCTGATACAAAAATACAATTATGATTTTGTTTTCTAAAAAAAACTACATCGATTTTCTAAAACCACTCTATATTAAAAAAAAAAACAAAAACCTTAAAATTGTTCTCCCTCAAGAAAACGCCTCAGGTGTGCCTTTTGTTCCCACCTCATTGCTTGATTTAATTTGCGTAATTAAATGAACACGGGGCAACCAAATAGAAACATAAAATGAAATGTACAACCAATTTGGCTTTATTGCTTTCTCCAGACCGTGTAGGCCGCCGTGGTTGGCCCTGCTGCCCTTTTAAGTTGGCCCCGGGGCCACGTGGGTGGACGGTCCAAGAATGGGTTTCCTCTTTTTTTTTGCTTCTTTCTATCACTTCTTTTCACCACCCCCACAAAAACGGCCCACCCATTGAACCGTGCAGTATTGCCAAATGTTGTGAACCATGCCGGAGCAGTTTTATAGTCTGTTTTTAGTTGGAATGATTTTTTTGCTTGTTTTGTTTGTTTGTTTGCGGACCATCTATGGCCAGTTTGCTGTTGCTGCTGCTGCGTCGGTTTCCAGTACTCCGTGGTTGACCTGGCTTGTCTGTGGTTTGTCTATTTTGTGGTTCCAGGCCAGGAGAAATTGTTTGTAGTTTTTTTTATCATATTAGAACTATTTTAAGGTTATCCACGTGGACATGCGATCAGTTAAATATCAGTAGATTTTTTGTAGATTTTTTTAACAATCATTGTTGAAAATTTACATTTTGAAAGGATATAAATACCGTCAGTTGAAAATATTATGGTGTAAATTTACCTCTTTTTATTGTCATTTTACATAAAATGTATGTTTTAAAATTCAATTACATGGAAAAATATGAAATTGTCGCCTCGATAAAATAATTTTACCCAGTTTAAGATGTAAACTGTGTATTTCTACATTAGAAACTAGGTAAAATAACTTAAGTGATGTGTAATTTGCATCTTTTCTATGTAATTTTTTTTAGGTAAAATAACATTAAATTACCTCCGCATTTTCACCTATTTCACGTTTACTTTTACATTTATTGTACACCCAAAGGAAATATTTACCTCAAAATCAGCAACAGTGGATTTGCTACAGAAAATGTTACATTTTATAACAGTTTTTGCAGCAAGGTCATAGCTCAATTTTGCCCGCGTGTTCGCGCTCTGTCCCTCACGATTCAACAAGCGTCCATGGCGCGGTGGTAGCGTATCGGGACAGCAACCTAGAAGTTGATGGTTCAATCCTCGTTCTAATAAGATTTTTTTTCTGCAATACAATCAATCAGCCGTCGGTAATGTCGACAATTGTCGGTAACGGGCAAAAATGTCATACCCCTATATCGCAAAAAATGTATGAGGACAGATTTCATGCAGATTCTGATGACACATTCCGCCGTGACGTTGCAACGCTTTGACTTTTCTTTTTTCAGTATTTCGGCTGTAACTCAAAAGATACATTGAAAAGGTACAGATGTTATTACAGATTCGGAAAGTACATTAAATTTCCTATAATAAACAATGTTGAAACATTATTTTAAGCGAATATTCTATTTTTGAGAGGGGAATATGTAGCGTGACGTTGCAACGCGTGACTTTTTCTCAACCCAGACCCAATTCATGTTTCGCCATTAACTCTGCTCTGTTAAACGGCAAATTTGGCGTTCTTCTTCCATTTTTAGTGTAAAATTGACCAACAAATCGAATGCAATCATTAGTTTTTCGAAAAAATCAAACCTCGATTTTTAAAGACCATTTACATTTCGTGACGTTGCAACGCTCTGTTTTTGAAAACAGGGTTTTTCGTTGCGTTGCAACGTCACGAAATTTTAGTTTCATAGTTTTTGTTAGTTCGAGCAACTGTAGGTTATGATTTTATTATAAGACATTAATAGACAGTACAAGGACATGTGAATTGCTTCACCCGCCCATGTTAGACCCCCTCCCCCTATACCGCTTTCACAGTAGCAGTACGATTTACGAAGTTTTCCAAAGGGTTTTCATTTTTTGTATTATTCCATTATCACGAAGGACACACGCCCCCTCCCCTCCTCTATCTATGTAATGGGACGTCCATGCATTACGTAATGGCGTAATATCAAGGGGGTCGAGGATTTATACAAAAAAATGTATCGGAAATATATTACCGGGGGCTGGAGGGGGCCTAAAAATATAAACGTATTGTTACGTAATGCAAGAACGCTCCCTTAACATTTCAATGGTTTTGGGCAATCAACAAAACACGTGAAAGTTTAAGAAGGGAGGTAAGGAGCTTCAAGTTTTCAGGAGAGCTGAAATTTATAAATAAAGGGCCCATAAAGTTTGTTGATGGCCCCTAAGGGGTGATCTGCAAACAACGTAACTTATTTTGTTGACTTTTGTGCTTTTTGATTTAAATTTGAGGAAATAATAAAACTGTTTACCTGCGCAACATAACATTTTTAATTGCGAACAACAAAACGCTGCATACAACTTATTTAGGCAAGGGTTCGTCCAACAACAAAGTGACAAAAGTTTGTAAAAAAAAAAAAACAATCGAATCACGTGATTTTCATTGTTAAGTGAATTTCACTGTAATTTGGCCTACTTAAGGGTGTGGGATAAAAAAATCGTTGCGTTGTATTAGAATGAACCCTCACGTAAATCAGTTAATCATAAAGGGGCCATTCAGTAACCACGTGATTACTTTTTTGAAAGTTTTAGATTTTTTCCCACTTGTGAACATCGGTATATTTTGATTTGTTCAACAAGTTTCATAAAATACTACTTTTTTCGAGTTGCATACAAACTTAAGTGACGGAATTTGTGAATGACCCATGTACAATTCTTTTGTAAATATACTCGGAAACATTATATAAAAAATATATAATATTTAGTATCCTTTTATCTTCAACAACCAACTACGCATTCACCTTTTTACCATGTGGCCAATATGATTTAAAATTTCGTGACGTTGCAACGCAAACTTAAACCTGTTATAACTTTGGGTCTAGACAACCAATTTAGTCGCTCTAGGTTGCATTTGAAAGCTCTTTCCTAGTACAAAGAGCATCCGAAATATCAAAATGATTGAATGTTTAGTTTTCTGTTGGCATAAACAACTTCCCCTTTTTCGTGACGTTGCAACGCAATATAATGGTAAACTTACACTAGTTTGAAAAAATACTTTACTTAAGATAAACTGCAAATCCATGACATTTCCGTTTAGTAAATTTAAAAACCTACACCCAACCGGCGGTCGCATGATTTTGATGCATGGCAGCATGAAAGTATATCAGAATCTGCATGAAAACTGTCCTCATGCATTTTTTGCGATATAGGGGTATGACATTTTTGCTCATTACCGCCAATTATCGACATTACCGACGGCAGATTGATTGTATTGCAGAAAAAAAAACCTTAACAGAACGAGGATTGAACCATCAACTTCTAGGTTGCTGATCCGACACGCTACCACCGCGCCATGGACGCTTGATGAATGGTGAGGGACAGAGCGCGAACATAATGTTCTCTCTAGATTGTTGCTCGGGGACGCGCCAGCATTCTATGTGTTGGTGAGAACTGCAGATCGCTGACGTGTTTACACGCGGGCAAAAATGATCTATGGGCTTGCTGCAAAAAATGTAATAAAATATAACATTTTCTGCAGCAAATTCACTGTTGCAGATTTTGAGATATATTTTTCGTTTGGGTGTACAAAATGCAATCAAAAGAATAATTTTTGGATTTTATTTCGCTGAAAACCAGGAATTTTTAGAAAAATGTTTTAAAACGGTGATTTTATCACGAATTGATGCATAACTTAACCAACCTGTACATAATGATGTTCAAATGATAAATTAATGAAAACCATGATTTTTGAAGCTTCAAGTAGTCTAGAATCGAGGAAAAATATCCAAATAGCTCATACACGCTTTTCAAAATTTCATCCTAAGGTGTACATTGCCGGAGGACGTGTCTGATATACTTTCATGCCGCCATCTATCATCATGCGATTGCTGGTTAGGTGTACATTCCGTATACCTTCATACATTTTCCTGAAATCGTTTAACTCAATCCATTAACAAATGGCTTTCTTGTTTTTCAGGTAAACACTAAAATTCAGCCAAGTATCATCACGAAAGGTATTTGACAAGTAAGGTAAGAGGCAGTGACGAATATATCTCAAAACATATTTCTTCACAACACAGCAAAAAATCCGATGGTAAAATCGCATGCAAAAGCATGCACATCACTTTTGTGAAAAAATATTTTTTTGTAAAAACAAAAAAAAGTTGCAACCTGGGATTCAAACTCATCCCCAACATTAAGGACCGGCGCCTTAGCCCGCTCACCATCAAACCAATGAAGAATGGAAAGGAAGAACGCATATATGAGTTTGAAATTTCGGTCAAGTAGCTTGCCATACATTTTTCAGGGTGTAATATTACATAAAATGTCATAAAATAAGGCAAAATCAATATCAAATTATGAGAGATATCGAAGAATTTTTGCTATCAAGATCTCACATTTATTAAACCAAAAAGAATATAAAAAAGAGATTGAATGACCAGTTTGCAATTTTCTGCACACTGATTTCTATTTCCACGTTGAATTAGAAACACCATCAAAGAGCACTCCCATTAGCGCAAATAAGCCCGATGGTTCTCCAATAATATTTTTCTGCACCAGCGAACCCATCCACTGTAGCAATCCTTTTGAATCCTAGCCATGAATGAAACCACATCACACCATGCTGTTAGCAAAGCTTATTTCCGCACTCGATGTTGTTGAAAGCTCCCACCGAGTGATTGGAAATCGGAATGCTCTTTCAGCTCAACTATAAATCACGATGCTTCGCGGAAACGGGTACCATGTTGACTTGAAAGTACCCCTTCATGAACAACAACAAGTTGAGTGATCCTAGGGGGTAACCCCTAATGTATTCCTAAACCGTAGATTTGCTCCCAGTAAACGCTCAGCATTAAGATTCTATTTTAAGAAATATCTGCATTGAAGTCACAGGTGGCAACGCGATTTCAAAGCCCCGTCCTAAAAGCGGTCTTCTCTCCAAAAAACCAAGGCCACAACTTACAGTGGTCCCACCGGAGGAAGATTTATCTCCCCTGCCCGAAATGATTTATTATTTCATTTGATCCACCGCCCAAGCCGCTCATCCATCTTGATATTTTCGATATCGAGCTTATGGAGTTTGATGGGCACTTTTGCCGATAAGGTGTCTTCTTTTTTTCCGTTTCGCATCAGATAAGCCCGTTTGGATTCACCCTCCCGGCAAAATTTGGGTGTCCATGGCTGCTAAGCAGCTTAGACACCAGAGTGGCATGCCAGTTTCAGCAGGGATCTTACCACGGGAGACACGATGGCTCATTTCCCGTAATCCCGCAGTTATCAGTACGTGTTGCTGAGCCATTCTTGGCGGTCAATTGAGCTTGGGATCGGGAGATCGGCGAGGAAGTTTAGTTAAGCTCTGGTCCATCTGAGGAATGGGAATCAATTTGCGTCATTTCAGCGGAAAATTGAATGATTGGATTAATTATACTTGAAAAATCTTGATACTAAAAATATCATACCAAAGACCTTAATCAGCCATGAAACAAAAATACAAAAATATAAAAATACAAAAATACAAAAATACAAAAATACAAAAATACAAAAATACAAAAATACAAAAATACAAAAATACAAAAATACAAAAATACAAAAATACAAAAATACAAAAATACAAAAATACAAAAATACAAAAATACAAAAATACAAAATACAAAAATACAAAAATACAAAAATACAAAAATACAAAAATACAAAAACACAAAATACAAAAATACAAAATACAAAAATACAAAATTACAAAATACAAAAATACAAAAATACAAAATACAAAATACAAAAATACAAAAATACAAAAATACAAAATACAAAAATACAAAAATACAAAATACAAAAATACAAAATACAAAATACAAAAATACAAAATACAAAAATACAAAAATACAAAAATACAAAAATACAAAAATACAAAAATACAAAAATACAAAAATACAAAAATACAAAATACAAAATACAAAAATACAAAAATACAAAATACAAAATACAAAAATACAAAAATACAAAAATACAAAATACAAAAATACAAAATACAAAAATACAAAATACAAAATACAAAATACAAAAATACAAAATACAAAATACAAAATACAAAATACAAAATACAAAAATACAAAATACAAAAATACAAAAATACAAAATACAAAAATACAAAATACAAAATACAAAAATACAAAATACAAAAATACAAAATACAAAAATACAAAAATACAAAATACAAAAATACAAAATACAAAAATACAAAATACAAAAATACAAAAATACAAAATACAAAAATACAAAAATACAAAAATACAAAAATACAAAAATACAAAAATACAAAATACAAAAATACAAAATACAAAATACAAAAATACAAAAATACAAAAATACAAAAATACAAAAATACAAAAATACAAAAATACAAAAATACAAAAATACAAAAATACAAAAACACAAAAATACAAAAATACAAAAGTACAAAAATACAAAAATACAAAAATACAAAAACACAAAAATTCAATAGTTCAAAAATTCAAAAATTCAAAAATACATTTGACGTTGAGTCGATAGGTATACGTGAAGGTGGGTATTTGAGGTCAAATTAAGAAGTAAATTGTTCGAGTGATTTTATAGCCTTTCTTTAGTAAGGAGAGGAAAGCAAAAAGGCAAACTTAATGCAATCAGTTGCAATGGGCAGGCAAGATGAAAGTTCTGGTAAAAAGTTGTTTCAATTTAAAATTAAAATCATAAATAAATGCTAGAAAATGTGAAAAACTCGAAGAAATTAAAAAAAAACATGTAGAAATGCTTCAAACTGTTAGTAAAACAATGTAAAAAGGTTAAAAAGAGTTTACAGTCAAATGTCACAAGCAATTGACCGGAAAAAAATAAATCCGCATCATAAATCACCACTAACCGAATCACTGCAGACGTAAAAATTAATTCTTCGCCGTCGAAACCACCATAAATCACACAGAAACTGGTAAATCGGATCCCGAGCCCAATAGTCCAATTAAATGCTCACAAAAATCAATCAACGAGATATTTTTTTTTTGCTTTGCTTTTGCTGTCATTTACGGCTCCAGAATTCACATCCATTTTGCGAACCAGCCACACACAATCACACATGGTCAATCTCTTTCCATAAAAATGACAGATAAGCCCACAGATAATGCTCGAGATAGTGTGCGTGTGCCCATTGTGAATGTAAAGGGCAAACTCGCATAAATTGGCAAGAAATGATCTCTGCATCCGAAATGAGCCCGTCGTGCGACGTTTTGTGGAAAATTCTTCTTTTTTATTGCCCCCCCAATATATTCATAGCACACACACACACACACTCAAACGCCACACTGCAGTGGAAGTTCCAGCTCATAGTTGAAATATTTTATTGCTTTTCCGGGGGAGAAACGTTGCGAAACTAATACGAGCCTGCGCCAAATCGCTGCATACTCATCAGTCTATCAGTCAGAGTTGCGGTCCGCTTGGTCCGCTTGGAGGCCACATTCTGGGCAATTAAAAGTTTTGGCGAATCGTAAAAATGATATTTTTAGTTTGACTATTCAAATCTGACTCTGCCCTGATAGATCCAATCAAGCGGAACGGGGGCGCCGACTGAGGGGCCTGAGGTTGGGCTTTAGATTGGCCATTTTTATGGGTGCCAATTGGGCTTTTCGCCGGCGATTCGCCGTTTGTCGACATTTTGACCATGGTTTGGTCAAACGGTGGACATAAATTGTTGATGCTGGAAAAATTTCTGAAGCAATCGATTTGAATTTTTGAAGATTGTTAGCAGATAACAGGTAAACAATAACACACATGTTTTGTTTTGTTGACCATTCTGTGCATTGTCCTGAAGTTTGGTTGAATTTGGTTGCCAGTGTCCCGAGTTCTAAAAACGGCAGTCGGGCATGTACGTGTGTCAAGCGCGTTCTGACCTGAAATCTCTTTGGCCATTTGTCGCACTTACAGCAATTTTCAGAGTGCGTCAAGATAGCTCGATAACATTGAAACTTCTTCCATATGAAGAACGACAACAATGCAGGGAGTTTTGAGAATTGAAATCAAACTTTGGGGATCTGTGATGATCAAAAGGTGAGGCATTATGAGCAACACAAAACGGCGTTCCTAACTGGTGTAAATGCGTAAATTATAATCTGCTGTCATCCCAAATTAAAGTCAGCTTTCAGCTCTTTTCAAATTTCCCAAAACAATGACCCAAAAATTAAGCTCCAAATCCCAAACTCAAATCACCGAAGCTTTACGGCGCACCAAAACGCGTTGGTCCACTTTCCCAAAAATTTACAATCTGGACCAGGAGGAGCCTTAACGAGCGCGTCCCACTTTTTCCCGCGTCATTTCCATCACAAAGCAGCGCTGCTCGGTTGTTTAATAAAAGTGCAAATTTTCCTGCAATATGCATCGCATCGCATTTAACGACCACCATCATAACCAAGCCAAGCAGAAGCAGCAGCCCAGCATCAGCCATCGAGCCAAAACGGTCAAGGATCAACGCTGAGCAAAGCTGTTTCAGGGTGGAAAAACAGTAAAATTTCCTCATCACTTACGGGGGTTTCAGCACAATTTGATACAAGGGTAGTGGGACAAATGTTTGAAATTTGTTTTTAAATTTGATAAAATTTTAACAAAAGTTTAGTAATTTGCAAATTTAATTTTAATCCAACAATTTTATCACAAATCATTTTTGAAACAATGAAGTCGGTCAAAATTAGGTCCAATTTCTCCTGCAAACTTGCCCTTTGCCGAACAAAGAGTGCGGAAAAGTGCAGAAAAGTTGATCTGACGCGCGAAAAGTTTACATTTGGTTAGATAACTTTGCCTGACGGAGAGGGGAAGGTGAGGAAAGCGAGCAAAGGAAAAACTTTTTCCTTGATTTTTCTTTCCCGAACCTGGAGAAAAGTACGCAAAACTTGCCCGGCAAACGGGAAAAAGGCCAATCGCGTTGTTCGTTCAGCCAAAGTCCTGTGGGAATAGATGAAGGGGGGAACGGCTATGCACTGTAAAAAAAATGTTATTTTCAACATTTAAAATGTTTTAAATCATCATATAGGACAAATTTGATAGTTACTACTTACACTTTTCAAAATAAATTTTGCTCATTTTTCTCTGTTCAATTTCGAGGCTCCAAACTTGGCAAATCTTCTTTGTACAGTACCGTTGAAGGATGGCTCGAAAAAAAGGAAAAGCCATTTTCTGCCAGCACTACTCCAACGCTTGTGCACACAAATTTCGAAACGATAACGTTTCACTTTTGGACCTCTGCAGCAACGCTTTTGCTAGTTGTGCATTTCGGTGATCTGTGACCTTTGAAGGAAATTTCTTATGATATTATGCTTAAATTTTAAATTTTTCCTTAATAACTAACGTGGATAAAAAAAAACTTCAACCAAAACTTGACTAAGATCAAACAAGATATATCTTCAGAAAATCCATAAAAGTTTACCCAAATTTAAATAAATTTAAAAAAAATGGCGGAGGATTTCAACCCATTCAAAATCCATCAAGCAAAGTAACATTTTGACGTCAAATTTCAAAGAATATCATCCCAAATCCAAAAACTTTTTGATTCCCTCCCAGTCAAATTTCAAACAGTAACCGTCAGGTAAACTGACTCCTGTCGGGTTGAAAACTTTTCCAGCAATAAAAGAAAGCAAGCAAAAACCTCCGCCCAAGCTCCAGAAACGATGCTGGCAGCCAGCCCCAGCTGCCAGCAGAACTGACAATTGTGGGAAAATTCTCCATCATTTGTTCCATTTATTCCACTCAAGTGAGTTGTTGTTTGTCGTCGTCGCTTGAAGAAAAGCCAGAGTCCTGCCTGCGAGAGAATGAAGCAGCTTGTTTGTCTGCCTGGTGGAGGATGATGGCGCTAAGTGATGGTACACAAGGATGACGAGACAGGTTCGGGGCCGAGTTCGAAAAATCTTGGAGTTTAAACCACAAATCACAGAAAATTGTGAAAATATTTTAAACAAATTTCTTTCAAAGAAAGACAGGGCTGCCAGATCATTTTTTTTAATTAATTTTATAAGGTTTTTTACAAAATCCAACCCAAATTATTTGCAACAAAATACATTCATTTTGGTCCGGCTAGAAAAGGTTGGTAGTTCCTTAACTGTTGGAATCTTACGACTGGGTTGCCAGATCATTTTTTTTTGTTTCTTCAGAAAGGGCATTCAAATAAATAGCTTACAGTATACAGTAAGCTGATTATGGGTATCATTTTAACGTGAATTGATGATCTCCGGCTCTGAAATCTTATATAATGTTTACTAAAGTACATACTCGAAACCTTTTACAGTGATGCCAAATTTTCAAAATATTTCGGTAATTTTGAAGGTATTTTTGTACTATTCTTGAAACATGTTGATCAATTAGTCAATTACAACCAAATTTTGAAAACCATTTCTTTATGCAAATCTAAAGTTGTTACACCCAAAGGAAAAATATATCTCATAATCTGCAACAGTGGATTTGCTGCAGAAAATGTCACATTTTATAACATTTTTTGCAGTAAGATCATAGCTCATTTTTGCCCGCGTGTAAACATTTCAGCGATCTGCAGTTCTCACCAACACATATAATGCTGGCCCGTCCCCGAGCAACACTCCAAAGAGAAGATTATGTCGGTGATCTTTCACTCACATTTCATCAAGCGTCCATGGCGCGGTGGTAGCGTGTCGGATCTATAACCAAGAAGTTGGTGGTTCAATCCTCGTTCTGTTAAGGGTTTTTTTTGTGAAATACAACCAAAAAGCTGTCGGTAATGTCGATAATTGTCGGTAACGGTCAAAAATGTCATACCCCTATACTGCCGTTTTACGGCGATATGATGTATACGCCATTGAGGTGATTTTGCTGAAGACACGATTTTCTGTTTTTGTTCATTTTTTCAATTTAAAATGACTTATTTGAGGTCTGCTCTGTAGAAACTGTTAAAAAGTACAATAAAAATGTGGCCCCTACAAAATTTATTGTTTTTTCCTATTCTCTACGATTTTAAACCACAAACATCATTTGGCCGAAAAAATAGCAATAAAAAATCACTACCGTAAACTGGGGTGACTTTGATAGCCCGGGGTGACTTTGATAGGTTTTTAAAATGCCTGTCAAATTAATATCTAAACATTTTTGAGAATTTTGAATATGTAAGCATTATGGGATAGCTTATTATCGAACATATATGCAAAAATGTGACTGCTGGATTGGATGTATCAAAATTAGTGGCCAAATCAAATTTCTATCAATGTCACCCCGGGCTATCAAAGTCACCCCAGTTTACGGTACTTTTCCTGCCCAATGATGTATGTATACATTGCTCGATCAAAGCGATCAAAGCTGGCTTAATTTTTTGTGCCAGCTATTTTGATAGCTGAGTGGATCCCGTAATGCATTGTCCACGTGGATACTTTAAGGGGGGAGGGGGGGGGGGGGGAAGGTATTAGGGAGCGTTCTTTTATTACGTAACGCAGTTGGTGGGAGGAGGGATCGGAGGCCGTGTTACGCTCCATACAAAATTTATCAAATTTGTATAGAAATTTTGTTACGAGGGGGGGTCTAAAAATCCGATTTTTTGCGTTTCGTAATAAAAGAACGCTCCCTTAGCGATTGTCTATGCTCCATAAACACATTTTTTGCATGAACAATTGTCAGCAAGGGAGGTGGGTGGTTCTAGAATGTTCAAAAAAGTGTCTACGTGGATGTGGATAAGGTGTCATCCATTAATTACGTCACATTAAAATCAGCCAAAATTTACTCCACCCCCTTTGTCACGATTTCCCTATGCTTTTAACACGCAACGTCACGCTTTCTCAAAACCCCCCTCTTCCCTCAGAACGTGACGTACTTTATGGATGATGCCTAATGGACGTCCCCTTAAGAATTAAATCGAAATAATGTAATAAAATATTGCCCAGTCTTGATTTGGTCCCAAAACCTCAAATCAACATTCAAACAGTATTGAATTTGACTTCTATCAATTCTCAATGTATACATTAGGGTGCCCAGAATATGGGACTTTTTTTCAAAACCTCGCTCCACAAGCTAAATATTGTTCCTTGACCTATTTTAGGACTCTGGGCAAAATATGAGCAAAATCGGTCATCGTTTACCCATTGATACTCGGAGGTGAAGTTTGTATGGGAAAAACCGAAAAAATGTATGGAAAACCCAAGTTTCTTACGGTTTGGTCTGCACGGTGCGCTACTTGCATCCAAATATTCCCAAAAGTGAGATTCTTATTGAAAATTTAATGCTCTACAACTTTGTAGAACATACCAAAACTGTAAAACTCGATCCTGAAAAGTTATTAGCGATTTAAAAAAGTCATTTTTGTATGAAAAACATTTTTTTCACCAACTTTAGGCTCGGGTATCAATGGGTTAATCTCATCCAATTTCGCTCAAAATTTACACAGATGCTTAAAATAACCCAAAAAACCGTTTTTCGCTTGTGGAGCAGGGGGTCATTTTTTCTGGGCACCCTAGTATACATACATCATGATGAGTAAAATTGGCGTATACATCATTGTTTGTTTGCTTAATAAAATGGGCCCCAGAGCAGTTTTTTGAAAAATTCTTTCGTCAGGAGGTAGCTTTTAAGATTCTTTATCAGACTGTACAATAAAATTGAAAATGTCCAAAATGGCGTATACATCATATCGCCGTAAAACGGCAGTATATCGCAAAAAAATGCATGAGGACAATTTTAATGCAGATTCTGATATACTTTCATGCCGCCGTGCATCACAATCATGCGTCCGCCGGTTTTAGACAAAATAATATTTTTTATGACATCCTCAGAACAATGCATTTATTGCAATTTGAAAATACTTCATGAAGGAATTATTGAATATTTTGCAAATCTAAGAAAAAGCAGACGCCTACAATCTGAAAACTATGCAATTTGTCAAAACATATGTAAAGTCACTATTAGAGCGTCCATTTTCCCGTCCGGGGCAAAACATTCCTGGAAATTCCCGGGATTTCCCAAAAAAAAAAATATTTCCCGTTTCCCGGGAAATTTGTAATTTTCCCGGGAATTCCCGAAATACAAGCGGGAGTGTACATTTTCCTACCTTTTTGGCAACAATGTTTTGAAATTATACAAAAAATAAAAATTAGATCATCTGATTTGATTTTATTCATTTCTATCTACTGTTCATATCTAGAGTTTTTTTTAAAGATCCTATAAGCTATTGTCTTCCATATGTTTATAAGGCCTTATCAAAGAAAAAACTCTGGGTATTGAACTAATCAGCTTGTTTTTAATTTTATTTCAAGTTTTAATTTAGAAAATATTTATTTCTGAAGCATTCACAACTAGGAATATTGTTTGCATATATGTAGGGCATTAAAACTACGCTATTATGGTTCCGGAAACCGTTGTGTAGGGGTAAGCGTGGTTTCTTCTCACCCAGTCGGATTGGGTTCGATCCCAGACGGTCCCGGTGACATTTTTCGAGACGAGATTTGTCTGGCCACGCCTTCCGTCTCCCTGGGTCCTGTATCGGTGGAGTCGCTGATAGGCAGTTGAACTAACAATCAAAAGGTCGTCAGTTCGAATCCCGGGGTGGATGGAAGCTAAAGTGTAAAAAGAGGTTTGCAATTGCCTCAACAATCAAGCCTTCGAACACCTAGTTTCGAGTAGGAATCTTGCAATCGAGAACGCCAAGGCAATGCTGTAGAGCGAATCATTTGATTTAATTTTTATTATGGAATGTATATTAACTATTTCATTTTCGACAACCTATTTTAACGTTTTTTTTTTGTTATATTTTTTGAAAATAAGATATTTACCTCTTCCGGCCAAGATCAAAATTGAGATTTGTTTATCATTTATTTCAATTCAATTCAATTCAATTCGGTTTTATTTGTGAATAATCAAATTACAATTTGTACATATTATGAACCTAACAGAGTTTTTGTGTTCATTTCAGCTGTGTGTTACGTCTTAATTCGGTTTAGAGCAATTATTACTGTTAGTTAAATGCACAAACAAGAGTAAGAAAAAGTTTTCAAAAAACTTACGCAATTGCTAATGATAGGGGATAGGAATAGAAAAAGCTTACAACTAGATCACAGCAAAATTTAATCAATTATAGATGTGCTTGATCATCAGCTCCCCAAGGGCCAGGAATTGCTCCGCTTTGTTACGGCAGGTCCGGAACCGCGTCATCATCTCCCCCGCGAGAGCAAAGAACTCCGGCAGGGTAAAGAGATCTTCCCCGGTGACTTCTTGCTGGGCCGCTTTGCCGCTACTGGCAGCGACCACGCTGGCGAACGATCGACCCCATCCAGGAGGGAACGCTGGGTTGTCCGCTGGAACTGTACGATGACCAGCAGCCGGCACGGTTACGCTCGTACTTCGCTGAGGAGGGTGGGACGCTGCTGCTTGCTTTTTCCTCTTTACCTGCTCCTCGATGTAGGTTTTCCGTGCGCTGCATCCACGGTAGTTGCTGGTATGGTTACCTCCACAGTTGGCGCACTTGATGCGCGCCTTGGTTTGCTCTGCCTTGTCCCCCAAGTCCGCCTTGCACGGCAGTGCGCACGCCTCCGAGAGGTGTGTTTCACCGCACTTCACGCAGCGGGGCGGGAGGTTGCAGTTCCGCGAGCCGTGGCCAAATTTCTGGCAACGGTGGCATTGCGCTGCGTCCGTCGGGTTCTTTGAGTAAAACCGCCAGTTTACCCAAAACCGTCCAACGCCTTAGTTTTCCGCAGGTCTTGAATTTTGACGGTGCCGCGGTCGAAGTACAACAGGTACAGTGTGTGTGTACCTGTGACCGTTGTCTTCCGCGAGAGGACTTTTATGTCACGCGGCGTAATTCCAGCACCCGAGAGGTCCTTCTTCAGGTCGGAGATCGGGCGGTCTTGGTACCCCTGCAAGACGACCTTCACGGCAGTCTTCTGCACGGGATCGAATGTGTAGAACTTGAAGTTTTTATTCTTCAATTTCTCCACAACCAGGTCGAAGTTCTTGCTGTCAAATGTGTAGACTTGCACTGACGACTTACCGATTTTCAGACAATATCCGAGGCCTTCCAGCAACTCGTCAATATCGTCCGTCAACGTGTCCAAAACATAGATTGGAGGTGGTCTACGTTCCTTTGGAGAATTATTCGTTTTTGACGTCAACACTTTCTTCCGTGCACGTTCATCGTATTCGTCGTCGTCGGTAGTGCTGCTACCGTCGGTGTTGTTGTTGTTTTCTTCGTCGTCGCTCAGCATCTGGAACTCGTTCCTGATGGGAATGTTGGCGGATGTCGACGTGTTGGTCGTGGCACCGGCAGTACCGGAACGGGTTCGCACTGGTGATCTTGGGACATATCCGGGATGTAGTAACTTTTTGTCGATGCCTTCTGCGCTCACGCTCCCCTGCGCGATGGCGGTCGACACGGCGTTGGCTTGTTTACCTTTTTGCACACGGCCGGTAGACGAACTTCGCGGGTTTTTCGAGGCCGCACTCGAACTGCCACGGCCACGGCCGGCCTTCGGCATGCTGCAGGAGCAAACTCGCGGGTAATCACGGTAGACTACGGCGGAAAATTTCGAAAAAACTATAGAGCACTGAGCACTTGACTGCTGCTTGCTCTCGTGCGTACACGGAGGTGTTATCATTTATTTAAGTTTACATATAGTTTAATTTCAACCTCTTTTACTCTATTACATTATTTTAATCTAATTAATTTATTAGGCCATATAACTAAAAAAAAAGAAAAAATTGAAATGGAACCATGAAAAATCATTAAAAAAAACTTCGTATCATATGAAATTTAACTCACTTCAAATATTTTAAAACTTTAAGACGTTATTTCATGAAAGAGTGTTTCAAGTTAAAAAGCGCTAGAAATTAGATTTTTAAGGCCAATTCCACGATTATCTAAATATTCACAAATTGAAAATACTTCTTTTGAAATAAGTTATATGCCACGAAAAATATTATTTCTGTACGATTTCTGAGACAAAGTAAAGTTAAGTTAAGAAAAGTTAGAGATTCATATATTATCTCAAACTTGCATGATTTTTTACAAGCAGTCAAGTCATTAATTGATCCTCCCACTCATTTTGACCATTAAAGTTGCTGTTATATACAATTCGGTTGCAAAATATCAATCAGAAAAAGGTCAGAATAATTTTCGTTAAATTTCAAATTTCCCGGGCATACCCGGGATTTTACAGGAAATTTGTTGAAAATTTCCCGTTTCCAGGGAATTTTGTAACTCCGGGAAATTGGACGCTCTAGTCACTATTGATTGCAATTTTGATTTTGCATCCAACACTGAATGTGAAGTAATTTTACAATAATTTGTTTTTTTTCCCAAACATTCATATCACCGGTACCAGATTTTGTACCTTGCAAAATTCAAGCCCAAATAATGCCTTTTTTAGTCCCCTAAAAATTTATTGAATAAATCTGAAACTTAAAAAATACAAATTTAAGGAAATCTTTTTCTGAGATTTCTCTACGAAATCGATCTTTTTACTTTAATTTAAATGTTTGTATTTTTTAATCCAGCTGAAACTTTTATGGTGCTTTCGGTATGCCCAAAGAAGCTGTTTTGCATCATCAGTTTGTCCATATAATTTTCCGTACAAATTTGGCAGCTGTCCATACAAAAATGATATGTGAAAATTCAAAAATCTTTATCTTTTGAAGGTTTTTTTTAATAGATTTGGTGTCTTGGGCAATGTTGTAGATGTGTATAAGGACTACTCTGAAAAAAATATATACAGTAACTAAAAATTGGTGATTTTTAATTTAACTTATTGTCACTTAAATTAAGTTTGCAAATATTACTATTTTTATTTTTTAATTTTTTGATATGTTTTAGAAGAAATTAAATGCCAACTTTTCAGAAATTTACAGAGTGTGCAAAAAATCTTTGACTGAAATATGATTTTTTAAATCAATTTCAAAAAGTCGAAATATCGGTCGCTGATATTTTTCAACTTCACTTTTCGATGTAAAATCAAATTTGCAATCAAAAAGTACTGTAATGAAATTTTGATAAAGTGCATTGTTTTCAATTTAAAGCCATTTTCAGTGAACTTTTTTGAAAATAGTCGAAGTTTTAATTTTTTTTATCAGTGCACAGGTTTGCCCACTTTTGAAAAAAATATGTCTGAAAAGTTGAGAAAATTCTCTGCTTTTTGCTTTTTTGAACTTTGTTGATACGACCCTCAGTTGCTGAGATATTGCCATGCAAAGGTCTTAAAACAGGAAAATTGATATTTTTCACGCAGACCACCATTTTCTAACGTTGATATCTCAGCAACTAATGGTCCGATTAACAATGTTAAAATATGAAACACTCGTGAAATTTTCCGATCTTTTCGAAAATAATATTTAAAAAAAAAACACAAGAAAAACGGGGAGACGTGAAATTTTCGTCAAATTTCCCGGGAAATCCGAACAAATTTTCCGCTAAATTATTCTGATCTTGACTCTGACTTTTACAACAGAAATCTTTAGGACAACGAATTAGTTATTTTTATTGTTAGTGGCTCGACTGCTTGTAAATTAAAAAAAAATGTAAATCAATTGGGTTGGCTCGTAAAAATCTCAACCTTAAATAATAAACAGATTCTCAAACCAATTCCCATCACTGAATCCCGAGAGCACCCCTATGACCACGTGCATGGTTACGCTGTTCCCTCTCACTGACTGCCTGGCTGCAGGCATTAGTACATCTACCAAAGGAACTGGATTAGGGGAAGGTGGGGCAAGACGACCATATGGGGCAAGAGGAACAATCGCTCGAAAGGCCGTAATTTTTACAATTTTGATTATTTCCAGTATGAGGAATTGTTGCTAGCAATGCAATTAACTGATTCTACTACCACATATCCGCCAAAACGACGTACACGCCACGGGGCGTAAGATTTAATTAAGTTTTTCTTTAAACCTTTGTTTTCTTATAATATTTTGAAAGTACAAAATAAGACTTAGGGCTCGTTTTAAGGCTCATTTTATCAAAATGCTATTTTTTCTAGATCAGTAGTGTCCCTACCAATGACTTGCACTTTTTATAAAGTATGATTTAACTTTTAGTTATTTTTGTTGAGAGTTTTTAAAAAATCTTGTTCAGGTGGGGCAAGTGTACCATATGGATTTTTAGTATGGAAAAAATAACGAATTGCTGCAACAAACTATTTTATTGGGGAAAAAATACATAAAAATACTTAAAAACTGATAAACAATTGTTGAAAAATATTGTCCATGCAAAATATAGTGATATTTTTAAAATTTTCTTTTTTTCATCTGAGTAATATTTTTTTTTCGTAAAAAACGATCAATTTTTTAGTAAAATATTATTATTTAATCTAAAAATGAAAGAAACGTTTCAAATACATTCTAATCTGATGTATCTAAGTGATGATGACGGAAACGCAGACCTGGCTCTTGAGGAAGGGATGTTTATTCCCACGTTAGTCTGCCTTCACGGGCAACCAAAGTACGCCAAGCCCCCAGCCAAAACGACAGTTTAAGACCCAACATTTTGTTCTTCGTTCGTTCGTTCTTGTTCACCCCTGACGTAGCAAAAACAATAACTGTTTTTGAGAGAAATAATATGAGTTGAAGAAGGGGGGTCTTAAGGATCCATCTTCATCGTGTTTTTCCTCCTCCGGGGCAAACATGTTCATCGAAGCGAATCCCCCATCCCCTTCAAAAAATCAACCCCAGCAAAACCATCAGGTTAGGTTGATGGTGGCGATGAGACAAGGATCTCCTTCACTCTGCGAATGGAAGTGCCTTGTTTTGTGAGCTTTGACAGCGACAAGCTTTTGTTTTTCCTACACATTTATACAAACACACACACACACCGTAGGTGATAGACTCATGTTAGGCTAGGCTTAGAGGACGAGGGAGGAGGAGAAGGATTTCCTCTCGTGCCGTACAAGTTTGACGAGGGGGCCTAGGCAAGTGAAGTTAAAATGGTTCAAACGAGATGGCGATGATTCGAAACTGTGTAAAATTATGCCGACAAACTGGTCTTGGAGCTTTTTGCCTCCCTCAAACGAAGGGAGGAAAATGTTTCACATCATCACAAACCCACTGAAGATCATTTGTCGTGAATAAAATCGTTGGAGAGGAATTCTGAGAACGCAGGCAATTATTCAGTTGAATCAGTGAACAATTTCTATCATTTTTTTTTCGTTCGAGATTTTCATGGAAACAACCTAAGATGTTGCAAAAAGCCTCACGAAAAATGTTAGATGGTATGTCTCTTTAAAAAAAATATTAACACTGTTTTTTTTTTTAAGTTGACCTCGACAGACAGTTTTTTGAAAATTTTGACATTTAACCGCTTTATAAAAATCATTTTAAATAAATGATTGATGTATTATTATTCTGCATTTTCATCAGGTTTTTTCAACTTATTTTTTTCCACAACAAATTTGAACGGAAAAAAATGTCGGGTAACCATTTTTTTGTTACGGCGGTAGACTCGTAGATCTTAACTCCAGGGAGCCCAACACATTTATACAGTAGTCTACCATATCCACTGAAGCTATACGCACATGATCCGGGGTCAAAATCCGACGACCTCTGGCTTGTTACGGTGGTAGACTCGTAGATCTTAACTCCAGGGAGTCCTTGGATGACCATGGACATCCCATTACATTCATATAGTAGTCTACCATATCCACTGATGCTATACGCACATGATCCGGGGTCAAAATCCGACGACCTCTTGCTTGTTACGGCGGTAGACTCATAGATCTTAAGTCTAGGGAGTCCTAGGATGACCATGGACATCCCGAAGTACCCATAGACCTTTGAGAAACATAAAATTTTAGTTAACAAATAAATTTAAAAAAATGTTTTTCAAATATTTTAATTTTAAACTTTTAATATTTATTTTTATAATCGTACAAAAAATGCTAGCTGTGGACCCCCCGAACTTGACAACTTTTTTATACATTTGTATTGGTTGTTTCCGTTGTGCTTAAAGGAAATGGCTATGCACCAGGCGCTTCCATATTTTTGTAGATGGCTCATATAGTTGGGAGAAGACGCATGTTTTTTTTTTTTAATTATTCGATTTTTTTATGTTAAAAAATTTACCACATTCGCGTCTGTCCGCGTGGACATAAAATCAAATTCTGTCGATTGCATCGGATTCGGGGATGCCTTTTCTCTGAGGAACCGATGAGATATCGTGAATCCCTTGCCACAAGTTTTGTTTTGTCGAGTAGTGTAATTTACCAACACTCCATTTCTGTCTAGCGATAAGTTGTTCTGATTTCAGCAGAATACTGCCGAAGTTGTTTTAGCACTTTTGATAAATTTCAGGAAATGTTCAATTGCAATTCGAATGCTAAATTTTGTTTGATAATTGTACTTGTTCCACAAATTAACAATTCAGATTTTATAGTGAAAATTTACCTTATAGTGATAGGTGTTTTACCTCAATTTCTGTTGAAAAAAAAAAACATAAATATGATGAATTAACATTTCTCCAGCTTTTCTGTTTTTTTTTTTTCTTTCAAAATTTGGTTCATTTTTTATGTTGTTATTGAACAGCAAAACAGTTAATCGTAAATGTAAAATTTGATCATTTTTAAAAGTTCATGCAAATGTAAAACATCACTTTTTTCAACTTCTTTTATTTAATTATGATATTTTAAAAACAGTAGTTTTTAAAAAAGAGTATTTCTCAACGATTTCACAATTTTTTTTCGCGATTTTTTCAATTTATTTTTTTTGTTTGGATTGAAACTTGTGTGAATTTATCTTATGTTTCAATAAAAATATTTCAACAAATTGATATTTTGATATAAATAAAATTATATTATTGCAGGCCTTTTCAGAAGAAAAGGCTTTTCTTCTGAAAAGGCCTGCAATAATATAATTTTATTTATATCAAAATATCAATTTGTTGAAATATTTTTATTGAAACATAAGATAAATTCACACAAGTTTCAATCCAAAAAAAAAAATAAAATTATTTTCTCAAATTTCACCAAAGTTTCATTTTTTTCAAATTGAAAATCAATCCAATGGCTTCCGAGGTATATTAAGTGACACTTCAAAAAAATCATTTCCATCGATTCGATTATTTTGTGAGGCTGTGCCTCAGAAATTAGTTGCCCGATTTTAAAGTTCCAGAGAGAAAAAAATGTTGAAGTTTTCTCAGTTCTTCAAAAATATTTAAAAAAAAGAAAATTGAAAAATCAAGAATTTAAACCTTTAACTAACTTCAATTATAAAATGCTACATTTAAAAAGTATTATATAAAGTACATTTCGAAACCAAATTTGATTTTGCTCTAATTTTTTTGTATAATTTTTTGTCCAGTTAGGCCAATGCAAATATTTTTCAAAGTTTATGTCACCCCCCCTCCCCTTCCTTCAAAAACGGTTCGAAAAATCAGCGGACAATTTTTTTTTTCAAAAAAAAATAAAAATTTTAAAGGAAATAGAAGTCTAACCAACTGAAAACAATTAGAAATGCATTTTCATATTTAGCATGTCTGAAATCGATCAAAAATATTCTGTAATCGATTTAAAATATAAATTTTTAGTTGTGGTTTGGTTGAGCGTTTTAGCAGAATGCATTACTGTGAATACAAAGAGACGAGTTGTTCCTTTTAATTCCGCTATATATTTTAATATCTTGACAGATACGTATTTCGTCTACTACTTGCAGACTTCATCAGTGTCGAGAACAGAACACTGATGAAGTCTGCAAGTAAAGAACAATATAGCGAATTAAAAGGAACAACTCGTCTCTTTGTATTCACAGTAAATTTTTAGCTATAAAATACGAATTTCTAAAATTAGCATTTAATTAATTTTGAAAACATTGCATTGATCTGCAAAGCGAATATAAAAATATTTGGAGTTGTCCTAGCTTTTGTTTCAATTATTATACCTTCATTATAGTATATGTAAACTAATGGAATTTGCAATTTGCTTGTTTACTGGTTAATAATAAATTATGCAATAAGCTAATAAGAACTCATGAGCAACGTTGCCACATTATTTTGTGGGAGATCTGTATTTTCTTGAAAATAAATCTGTATTTTATCTGTATCTTGTCGAATTCGAAGCCATAGAATACATTTTAAAAAAAATTTAACAACAGATTTATCCTTTTTAATCATATTTAAGCATAAATAATTACTTAATTGTTAAAACTTTCAAATATAATCATTTAAAAAAAATCTGTATGTATAGATTTTTGGAATTTTTGGGGTCGAAAAATCTGTAAAACACAGATTTATCTGTATATCTGGCATGGCTGCTTGGGAGACATTTTTTCAGCCTCGCTATTAACAAACTTATTATTTGTTTTTTATTTTAATTTATTGGTTATTAAAATTCCAAAACATGTTATTAACTAAATATCTTGGCGATGCAGTCATGTTAAAAACAAATCAAGGATAATGCAATCCATTCAGTGTAACGTTTGAGATTTCTTCAAAGTATTCAAGTGTGAATGTAAATTATGCAAAATCCAATTAAAAACTAAACTAATTGCAATTTTTAATGATGTTTTTGACCACCAGCTCAAGCTTACAGTGATTCAAAAGCCACTTTCAACCATGTAAAGACTGTATCCACAATCACATTGCCCCATCTGGGGAGCAGTATAACTTTTTGCAACAGCTAGTTGCTCAAACGAGCCGGAAACTTTTAATGAACACTTTTATTTAACTTCCCCGCCTGTCGATGGCACCACTGCTGCTGCTGCTGCGGAATCTTCGTACGGTTCTTTCCATAAAAGCATTTCCAATTTGCTCGGCACCAGGACCATCGGAAAAGGATGCACCACCACCGGCGCCACCGGTCCGAGGAGCAGATAGTATGTGTTTGCTTTTCATGTACGAAGATGGTGAACCACCCCAACCCAGCCCATCAGCCCATATCTTGTGTGTAACGTTCGAAGTCATAAAAGTAAAATTTACACAAGGTATCACCGAACGGGCTCTGGACTGAATTATGGAAGCGCTGTAAAGTGCAACATGGAGCGGTGTAGTGACTGCGGACGGTAAACTTGGCGAATTTTAAGTCCTTTTTTTCAAGGGGCAGGGGGGACTCAAACCGTAAATGCATCATGTGAGGGATTCAGTTAACTAGTTTATGTTTAGAGCAGAACCATAACTTGGTTTATGAATTCTTTTATAATCAAGATTTAGTAGGCAAAAAATATGCCACGATTTTTCAACATTTAACTTTCATCAATGAAGTCCTCATCATAAGACCTCGGCTTATTCAGCTCCTCAAGCACTTGTTTTCCAAAAAAGTGTAATTTTTCTTCTCCCCAGCACTTAATTCGTCCTTCAAGAGCTCAAGTGTTTCTCACCTACACAAAAAAAATCACTCATCTTCACTCCCACCCCACATGCTTACCATCAGCACCCCCCTAAAAGAGACATTTTTCGGGAGGAGAAACAACAAAACACTCGTCCTGGAGACAAATGAAACGACACATTTGTCATTTCAGGACTGTGTGAGTTTATGTGAATGTTTGTTTGCGAATGTGGCAAAACTTTTCCGTTGTCGTAACTTTTGCTTGCCTCAAAGAGAGTTCTCATGGCCAATATTTGTTTTTCACTATTTATGAAAAACTTAAAGTTTTAGGGGTAATAAAAAAATATTTATATGAAAATTTACAATTAAAACATACACTTTACACCACAACTGATTCGAAGCGTTTGGTACGGTATGTCCACGCATCCTTCCTTCCCTGTTGATTTTGTGATATGTGATCCGTTCACAAAATCGGTCGATGCGGTTAATGCAACGCAGAAGACCTGGCCGCTTTAATTCGTAATGACAGCCAAAGTTAAATAGTTACATGGACCCCTGCATCAAAATACTCACATTTGAGATTATTTAAAAAAAAGTATGTTATTTTAATAATTTTATGGAAATTCGAGTATTTTGTACATTAATAATTTTTTTAGAAAAAAAATCAGGTTATTCGTGAGTTTTTCAAAATAAAAAAAAATGAGAAATAAAAAAAAATTATCGTCATTGTGTACAGTCTGTTTATTATTATTTGAATCTTAAATCCGTATAGAGAAAAAAAATTGGTGCTAAGGGTACAAGTATGTCGATATGTATCATGCAAGACCAGAATGACAAAGAACATGGTAAGATACAGTCCAGACTCGATTATCCGAAGTCCCAGGAATTTTGTTTGCCAATTTTTGAAATTTGCGATCGCGATACTGCGGTACTTTACAGATTTTTTGATGAATTACACAGTTTTCACCTTCGCCACCTTTAAATTTAATTTCAACTGAAAAAATCCAGTTTTTTTATTTTTAAATAGTGTTCAATCCTGAAAATATTGTTTTCTTAAAGTTTAGAAAATTTCCAAATAAGTTGCCTAAGAAATATTGAAAATTGATCCTCTGGTTGCTGAAATACAGCGAATAAAAGAAAAAGAAACAAGAAAATTTAATTTTTCCAGGTCTCATCCAAAAAACCTTTAAATTTCTAGTATTTTTACCATTAGTTCTTGAAATATATAGTATAATAATATTTCAGGAACTAATGGTCGTATTTTCAAAGCCATTAAATTAAACTTTTTCGGAATTTCCTGATATTTTCAAAAAAAAAACTCTTTCAATTTGGAATAAGTCAAAGTTTTAAAAAGTCAAAAATTCAATATCACACCCTTTTGAAATGTTATAGTTTATTCCAAAATCTCAAACATATTTTTTTAGGAGATCAGACAATTTTACAAATGTTAATTTTTTTACATTGAAAGTATGACCATTAGTTTCTGAGATATTGGAGATTTTTTTGAGTTAAATTTCTTTTTTTTTTCGTAAAACATATAAAATAACGTTACTTAATCCACCATTAGGTGACTGGTGCCTTCCTCACATTCAGAGTGTAATGCTAGGTAATATCTGTGATCCGGCCTCCACAAAGATCATAAATAACACTTAAGTGCTTATAACTTTTGACAGGGTTGTCAGATCTTCAATCTATTCAACTCGTTGAAAACGTCTTTTGATTACCACCCAACGACAGGTCGCATGATAGATCCGGGCAACGTTTTCATCGAAATATATAAGATCCGGCCAATAAAAAGCTCATAAATAACACTTAAGTGCTTATAACTTTTGATAGGGTTTTCAGATCTTCAATCTTTTGAACTCGTTGAAAAGGTCTTTCGAATACCTTTCTAAAAATGTATAACATGACGAGGTTTCTTACAAAAACCACACTTTTTACTATCTTCCGGACTTTTGTTAAAATCGTTTTTTTTAAGCATAACTTTTGAAGTACTTAACTTAACTTTATCATATTCAATAGCGACTTATGGGACCCCAAGACGGATCAAATGAGACCAAAACGGTCCAAATCGGGTCAGCCAGTGCCGAGATAACTCAGTGCAATTTTTTTGACCAACATCCCACCACACACACAGACATTTGCAAATAAATGGTTTCTGAGTCGATATGTATACATGAAGGTGGGTCTAGGAGGTCAAATAAAGATTTTCTTTTTTCGAGTGATTTTATAGCCTTTCCTCAGTAAGGTGAGGAAGGCAAAAATCCAAATTTAAAAAATGTTGTTTTTTTAAATATTTTTTTGTGAAAAAAAATCGCGAAAATTGTGGAAAATAATAATAATAAAAAAATAGGCAATTTTTTTCAATGATCCGAAAATTCCCCCAAAAGATACGGATTTTCGAATATTTACGTTCCTTTTTTGTATGGATAGATGCCAAAATTGTATGGAGGCTTGTATGGGTGAACCAATGGCACAAAATGGCTTCTTTGGTCATTGGGGAAAAAAAGTTTGAACCAAATCAAAAAATATAAAAAAATATCAGCTGATTTCGTAGAGAACTGCTCAATATCATAAACCATACATTTTCACAACAGAGCAATGCTCTACGAAATCGGTCTTTTTCTTAGAATTTTAATTTTTGTATTTTTTTATCCGACTGAAACTTTTTTGGTGCCTTCGGTATACCCAAAGAAGCCATTTTGCATCATCAGTCCATACAAAAACGATGTATGAATTTTTTTGGTGATTTTTTATTTAACTTTCTATCACTAAAACTTGATTTGCAAAAAAAAACTATTTTTAATTTTTTTTATATGTATTAGGGGACATATGTATAATGCCAACTTTTCAGAAATTTCCAGGTTGTGCAAAAAATCTTTGACCGAATTCTGAATTTTTGAATCAATACTGATTTTTTCAAAAAATCGAAATATTGGTCGTAAAAATTTTTCAACTTCATTTTTCGATGTACAATCCAATTTGCAATCAAAAAGTACTTTAGTGAAATTTTGATTAAATGCATATTTTTCAAGTTAAAGCCATTTTTAGGTGACTTTTTTGAAAATAGTCACACTTTTTCATTGTTTAAGATTAGTGCACATGTTTGCCCACTTTTGAAAAAAATATTTTTGAATAGTTGAGAAAATTTTCTATATTCTGCCTTTTCGGACTTTGTTGATACGACCCTTAGTTGCTGAGATATTGCCATGCAAAGGTTTAAAAACAGGAAAATTGATGTTTTCCAAGTCTCACCCAAACAACCCACCATTTTCTAACGTCGATATCTCAGCAACCAATGGTCCGATTTACAATGTTAAAATATGAAATATCCGTGAAATTTTTCGATCTTTTCGAAAAAAATATTTTTGCAATTCCGTCGTGAAACTACTTACTTTTCCTGTCATTCTTGAACGACGAAATAGCCTACTTTTCTGTACCAAAAATAACAGAATCGAATAGCAACACTTTTCAAAGTAAATGCTGAAAAGTTCTACTTTTCAGCACTGAAATGGGTGCTGAAAAGTTGAACTTTTCAGCACTTGTTTCGAAAAGTTACACTTTTCAACATTTTTTTATTTAAACGATTTATTGACAAAATATATGAAAATTCGACTTTAAATTTCACTCAATGGGTGTTTTTCGGAATTGCAAAAAATGTTGTATGGAACTCGTTGCAAAAAGAGGATTTTTTCAGCACGAGTCGTACATTTATCCAACTCGGTGAATCTCGTTGGATAAATGTACGACTCGTGCTGAAAAAATCCTCTTTTTGCAACTTGTAGCATAAACTACTATTTCAAAATTTTTGAATCAAGACTAAAATTTCAAAAGGGTCGAATATTCAATATTATAACCATTTAAAATGTTAGTCTTGGTTTAATTTTTTTGCAAAATTGTACTCAGAGCTTTTTTTCAAAGAATCATATTTTTATATTGGGTTCCAACGGTCGCATTCCGTAGCCAAACAGCACCACTTTTCAAAGCTGCTGCCAAGAATGAATTCCAACGCACAACAAGCCTCCAAAACAAACGTCGACTACAAAACACTTCATCAACCCTTCGTCACAGAGTGAGTTGATTCCACCCACGTCACTTTCCCGAGAATCCTCTCCGGAAAAAAGGGTTTCGAAATGATTTTAAAGTGTCCTTTTACCTCCCACAACTCCACTTTCAAGACCGTGTGCTCCCCCAGCATTCCGTTCCAAGAATCAACGACCAAAGTATTAAGCTGTCGTGACGAGCTGTCGGTGAAACTCGCACTCCGGGAAAATTCCATAAATCATCCTCAAGGACAGCGGCAGCAACGGCGGAACTGGATGCTCAATCAAGAAGATGTTATTCACTGCTGCTGCTGCTTTTCTCGAAATGATGGATCTACAGCACGGATCTCGGATCATTTCTAGAGCCTAATCATATTTCATGCCTGGCAGTGCTGGTTGAAGTGCTTCTTACATTGTGTATTGCTTTGAGGGGAGGGAATTGTCGCGGAAAAGGGGGAAAACAATTTTCTCGAGATCTCACCTGCTTTGCGTGGGTGTTTCTCCTTATTTTGTTGTTTGAGATTATTTCTAAAATCTTCCTTGAAAATCGATGTAAATTTTCAATTTAGCGTTAAAAAAAAGTTAATTGCAGTTTACGTGCGAATTTATTACATAAATCTGCATGTAAAATTACACGTAATTGAATTCCACACATTTCCCAGGACCAAAGCCAGGTACAAAATGTGATAAAATCATCACACTGCCACTCGACGACAGATGAATCCTCCCGCTAACCACCCCAACCGTGGCGACGACATTTGTTCCCCAAAAAAAAAAGGTGTTTATGCGGCGCACTTCAAAGGGCCCACTTGGGAAATATCCCGCCACCATAACTGTAACCGAACACGATTCAGCAATTTACGGTTTACGTTACTGCCACCCCCATTCGCATTTGAGTGAGGATCTGATGATATCCTTCCCCTGTCACTACCTGTGACATATTCGTTCTCAAAGGGTATGTGCGCGCACTGTCAAACAAATTGACACAACACAGCATAATTATTTATGTAATTTTACTAATTTTAGCAGGCTATTTTTTCCTTTTAGTATTTTTACAAAAAAATATTCAAATAAATTAAGATGCATTTTAAAAACGAAATGATTTAAACAGTTTCAACTTATCAAAAAGTATCAAAAAAATCCTGTAACTTTACATGGAAGTGGCTGCAATATAAAACGACTTTCACCTCAAAAGAAACACGTCATTCCCAAAGTCAACATTCCGAGAATAGCCACAACAAGGAACGAGCTAAATTAATTCCGCATCCTTCACCACCTTCACCAGAGTGTCGCACGTGTGTGTGTGTGTTTTTCCTTCACCCACCCATCGTTCCATGGAAATGTACCTTCAAACAGCTTTGTGTTTTGGGAAATACGAAATAAAAATCCACCACACGTGTACTGAAGAGAAGAGCTTTTGATTAATCAGCGCAAAGTGAGTCGATTCAGAAAGGCACTTTTGAGATCTGAATTCGGGGGACGTTTCTTTCGAATTTGAAGATTTCTCTTTTGTCTTTTGTGGGTGGTTTTCATGAAAATGTGTTTGATGTGTTCTAAGATTACATTTCCATGTAATTCACCTCTCAAAATACATTTCATGTGGTTACAATATATGGAAAGCCTTTTTTTAATTCTTTTTTTTAATTTTCTAATAAGTTAGGAATCTATAATTAATAGAGAATGTTTCTTGAAACGAAATCATAAACTTTTTACACAAAAAAAATATTTCAAAACTGTTACCTGCAGTTTATCAAAAACAAATTAAAGTTATTTTTTAGTAGTACACAATTCGGCTGTTCCCACAGACACAATAAAACGTACCAATACAGTGAAAAATGCAGTGGAGACACTAAACCCTTCCGGGCACCGGATCAACACCAGACAGCAAAAGCAATTTATTTTATGGAAACATACGTGTTTTGTAGCCTGTGTAAGTGTGCGAACGTAAACATGTGTGTATATGATACGTGTGTCTATGCGAGACTATGTGAGACTATCTCTGTCCAGCTAAATGTTGGGGATTTGAGAAAAAAAAAACACCAGTTTGGAACAAATTTGCTGCGAGGAAAAATGGCTCCTGTCGGATGTCTTTGTGTTGTTTTATTGTTGTTTTTGTTGTTCTTCTCTGCTGTACCTTCCCAACCACCATCAACCGACATTTTTCGCTCAGGGCAAGGTTTGGGGAACAGTTTTGTAAAAGTTTTGGCATAGAGCGAAAAAAACAAGAAACTGACCAGCAAAAATGAAAAACACGGGATTATTTCTATTGTGCACCCGCTGCACGTGCACGATTTTTTTTTCTAGAGGATAAAACAGTGGCAACGAACGGAAAATATGTGCGAATTCTGGAGATGACTGGACATAACGGAAAGCATGCCAGTCAGTGAAGCACTGTGTGGTTGAGAGGCTTAACCCTCAATTTGTATTTTATTACAAATTCGGAAAATCTTTAGATGTTAGCCATTTAAAATATGTTACATAATTTTTTAGGAAGTCTTTCTTTCAAAAAAAGTTGTATTCGCACAAGCAAAACTTATAATCATGTTTATTTAAAAAATGTAATGATCCTCTCTATCTCAATATTTCTCGATCTATCAATGGTTTCCCTGGTTCCCTCAAACTACATTCTGTGTTGCTTTTGTTTCCTCGCTGCCCTGTCTAGCTCTAAGAATACCATCATCAACGTTCCCTTGAACTGTTCCCTTCCAAAGAAAAAGCCCTCCTTATACCCGAGCAGACGGCAATAACTTTGGAATAACATTTTTTGATATTTAAAAATACTAGGCCAATAACAATTTATGTTATTTATAACAACATTTGTTATTCGTCGTTATGATTCTTTTGTTATTGGGTTGTTATTGTTATAACAGACTAATAACACTTTTAGTTATTCTTCGAACAAATCTTTGTTATTATTTTTTGTTATTTTAACAACTAATCCGATCATCCCAATAACATTTGGAGTTATTCTTCCATAACAAAAAATGTTATTCCCAAGTTGTTTTGGCTTTCAATTAATATCAGACCAATAACAAATTTTGTTATGATAACATTAACTGTTATTAAACTCTTATGCAAAAAATGATTTTTCAAGAAGAATCCATAACATTTTCTGTTATTTTAACATTATTTGTTATTGAAATGGCATGAATTTAGTTATTACCGTCTGATCAGGTATCGATAATTCCTCTTTCTAATTACTTGAATAGATATTATTCTTTGTGAAACGGAATTTTGAAAGAAGTTTGACATTCGGTTGTTATTGTTTGCTAGCAGAACGAGACTCTCCCATAGCTGGTTATAGAGGAAAAATATTTTCAATCGAGCCTTCATTTTGCTTCTATTGTTAGTTTTTCTAACGTCGACATTCTAAAAAATATAAATAATTCAGAAAAAATGTTAAAAAATACAAAATTTCTTCACTTGGAAAATCTTGTAAAATGTTTTCAAGATAGGTATTTGCTTATCTCAAATTTTCTTTGATTTTTAATATCATAACACTTCTTCATTCAAATAATCTTCATCGAATAGCAAACGTCATCTTATCCTAACACCTGGAACGTTCAAGTCGATTTATGCAATGCTCGAATATGGGGTATTTTGAAAAGAACTAAAATTATTTTATACTAAATTTCAGGGAGTTTTTTCATAAATCCTGGGACTGATTCTGATTCTGAGATATTTGTAAAATGGTGTCAACATCGTTTTTTATATATTTGTTAAGTTTTTGAAGCTTTTAATCATAGAATTAGTTGATAAATATAATAAAAATCAATGTTTATATTAAGTTAACTATCTTTATAAGCTATTTAACAAAATACATTTATATTTAAGGTGAAATTGTTTTAAAGTATTTTGCCTGAATTGAGCCTGAAATTAGTTGAAACTAGATTTTTTTTTATAAAATTATCAATATTGCATTTAAAACTGAATTAGAAACAAAAATCAAAAGCTTTCACATTTTATATGAAATTAGTTGTGTGTGTGTGTGTGTGTGTGCAACCAACCAAACGGGACCACGCGGTCGCTTCTTACAAATTGAGTTGTTTCCATGTATTTTTAGACCTACATTCTATACATGCAAATAACTCGCATAGGCATTTGGAAGGTGTTAGCTCTGCCGAGCTTCGGTGACCCATTTCTACGCTGGCTAGCCGAGCGCGAGGTACTTCAGCTTTATCGACAAGCCCGCCCTGAAGAACGTTTGGACCAATCGGATTCAAACGTTATTTAGAACTTCCGAACCCTTGTCAAATGGACAAGGACCCAGCGCGTATATAGTTGATAGTAACAGTATTCCTAATTCCAGTCATAGCTCACCAAGTCGCGAAGGCATAGTGGTTAGCATTTTTGCTTACCAATCCAAAGGACGGGGGATCGAACCCCGAATCGAGCGACTTTGATTTTTCGTTCATGTTCAGAGTTTCAAGATTTATATTTCCTATACTCAAGCTGGAACAATCTACCAACAAAAGTTAAGGTCAAACCAACTTTATCAGCATTCAAAAGTTCTTTGTGAAGTCATTTACAAAACTAGATCTAGGTGTTAATTTGTTTCGTTTATTTTGGATCTAAAGTAATCATCACAACGTCCTTCCTTAACCTGATACAAAGTGTTATACTAACAGGCTATCGTTTCCAATAAATTACAGATTACAAATTCCAAATTATACTTTCTCGTTGGGAGCAGATGGGATTCGAACCCAGGACCATTCGCTTACAAAGCGAACACCGTGACCAGTCAGCCACGGCCGCTCCCTTATTTTATTTGTATTCTTCATTTTGCGGAAAAATCTCAAGCCTATCAAAGTCACCCCGTTTTACGGTACCTTTAAATTAATTTCTTCTTATATTTTATAACTTTAAAAATACCAATGTTGGTTTGTCTGAAAAAAGAAAGGACAGTGAAACAAAGAAATTGACAAGAATAAAAGCTATTAATTTTATATAAGTTCAGAATTTAAACTTTTAAGTCAGTACTGTCAACAGGGACAAATCGGGATTAATCAATCTTTTGATCAATCGTGACGAAATCAATCAAAAATTTCATAAGGCTGTGCAAAAATTAATGATAAAATATGATAATTTATTTCAAATCAAAAATCATTAACATACGACAATAAAATACCATGTCATAACAAAAACCAACATCAACATAATTAAAAGAGCTAGGCATTTTGCGGCTCTGTACACTGAAATTTCAACAATATTTCTTAATAAGCCAAATTGATTTTGATAATTGCCGAATTAAATTTTTTTCTATTGCGCAATTCCCACTAACTTGGACTTCGCACTATATTATTGCTATCGATCGCACTATTGCGACTTGTCAAACTGCGTTGGGAAATTTAAATTTTCCTCAAAAACGATCAAAGCGAGCCGAGGTTGCTTGCTCGTTTTCTCCTGTCAATCGCTGTCAGTGCTAAAAGTTCTGTTTGATGGAAACTGCGACTGGAAATGTAAATAAACAAAACGTGGTTGCCTAGCTTTTTGAACTCTTGTCGTCAAAAGTGCGAGAAAAAAGTGCGGGCTAAATCCAAGTTAGAGTGCAAGGATCAATAAAATCCTATGGACTACTAAGAACAATGTCACAATAAAACACTAAATTTCAAGATCAAAATATTTTTTTCAAATTCAGAAAAACCGAAACAAATATCAGAATTCACGGGTTTGGAAAAAATCCAAGAATTTTGTCCCGGAAAATCCCTGGATCGACACATTAAAGATTTGCTAGAATTTATGGAAATATCTGATCTCAAAAAAAAATATATTTGCAAAATACAAAAAAAAATTTGAACACTTGCACGCTTTGCACCGATAAAAACAAAACTTTTCAATCAAAAATAATTTTAGAGACCGTATTTCAAAAAGGATTGCAAGTTTAATTGAACTCCTGGTCATGAATTTACTTTGTTATCCATAATTTTGGAAAATTATATTTTTTCCTCATTTGGCTGCCTACGCTGCAAAATTGGTTTCAAAAATTCTTATGGAATATCTGACAATACTTTTAAAGATCATAAATTCAAAGCGCATTAAAGCATCGGTTGCATTTTTCTATGCAAAATATGCAACAAAAAACCACACCAATAAAAATGTACTTTGCAAACATTTGAAACATAATCCAGGACGGAAACCTCGTAAACTCTGATAGTCCCGGTGATCATAGCGCGAATACCTCAACAATTCGTGGAAAATGATCAACAGGAAAAATACATACAATTAAGGGTTGGAAAAATATGCACATGAAACCGGCAAACTTTTGATAACCTCGCGCACACGTCGGAATGGTGCAAGGTGATGCTGTACAACACAATGCAGTAGAAAAACAATTTGCTCGTGTTCTTGCGGTGTTGCGGACCATCGTCCACCCACATGCGGGGTTTTTTTCCCCCCTGAATGGAAGGACACCCTTTTGTGTTCGGAAAATGGTGACATGCTCGTGTACACCTTTCATAAAGAGGAGATTGTGTTTAACGCAGCGTGGAAAAAGTGTTTAAAATCAATTGCCTGGGTAACATGTGATATTTCGTATATTACGCCATTTTTGTGTAAACTCATGAAAAGCTTTCTGTTTGTTTCTGCAAACTGAAATTAACGTCACTCAAGTGTAAAAAATTCCTTGAATATGCCAAAGGCTTCCATTCTAATTGAACCTTTATTCACAAGATACTTTTTCCTTTCATTTTTGTGTTGTCACCAGGCAAAACAAACCGCTTGACATGAAATTGTCTGCTCAGAAACAACATCATCATGCGACGATACCTCATTAAAACTCATGCATATAAATTAGCCCGCGCGGCAGTGTTGCCAGAAACCTTCCTCCACCCACACACGAGTTCTGGTGGATAATTTTGCAACCTGCTGCTGCCTGCTGCTGAAAAACTTTTAAATTATACAAACTCCAATTTAACCGCCACACGCCAAAGCCACACTCCTGCTGCTGAGGTGTGCCGCAAAATTACCGTGATTACACGGTGTTCCACTAAATTTTTAATCATATTAACAAGCCAGTGCAGATTTTTCGCACACACCACGTTGCCTCCGGTTCTGCCCCGACGACGACCGGGGATATTCCAGGGACAACATTGGCGCCGATGTTGTTTTGCTACGAATTCATATATACATTCCACCGCAAGAAATGGTTTTGGGGAAGAGGGGGTTTCAGGGCATTAGCTGGAGGATATTTAACCGGTGGATTTGTTAAAATTTATGGTTGAAGTTATTTCTTATCTTTCCTATACATGTACCAGATATATTTTTATAGTTTGCTAACAATTTAATCATACATAAATAAACCTTTTCAAATGATCCTATTTAACCTGAAAAATATTTGATTACCAACGAACAATTTAGAATTTATTACCTTTTTGATAAATTTATATTCTAAAACAAAGGCATATTTTTTGTTAATCAAAATTCAAAAATCTCATCTACAATATTTTAACAGACTTAGCATAAATAGTTTTGATTAAACGCGATACTGATTGGCAGTGTTGTCAGCCCCTCAATAAGTAATCGAAATTTTCTTTTAAATCCTTCATCTTAAAATCTTTAGTTTTAATATCTTGGGGTTAATTATCTTAAATGTTTTATTTAACTTTGCCTAAAAACCTCGAAGAAGAAACATAAAGCAAACTGAATTTCAAAGTTCAAGCCCATTTTTCAAACAAAATGAAGCAAAAACTATCCCCAATTGCTTTATATATTATTACAGTTATCCTTCTACCAAGAATCAGCAAAATATGAAGGAATTTTTAAACAAAAAAAATCTCAATTTTTATGTCTTCTTCCCTTCTGTGATCCAAAAATTCATAATTTACAGAAAGTCTAAAAGTGGCCTTTTTGATTTTAATACAAAAATAAACGTTAGACTATTTTTTAAGTTTACAATCAAATGCACCATGTTTTAAAAATTAAAAATTCAATTTTGTGCATTTTTTTGCCCCCTGATTTATGCAGAATTTTTGTAATGCTTCTAGCTATATTGAGGCTTAAGCCGTTGCAAATATATTTCCATGTTTTTTTTACCTTCCCCCTTCAAAGTCAACCCGAAAAATCAGCGGACAGCTAAAACATTTTACAAAAAAAACTTTTTAATGGAAAAAATAAATCTTTGGCTGGAAAATGCCTGTTTGAAATATGTTGAATATTTGTGAAAATTAGATGATCAGTACTAGTGTATAGTATTGCATTAAAACACTTATTTCATGGCAAGCAATTTCATTTATTATTTTTTTTCAATTTCAAAGGTATCACTGTCATTGCAAAGGATTTGAGAACTTTTTTTCAAATCTTGAAGCCACAATGATAAGTTTGCGTTACATTTTTGACAAAATTTAGTTAAATGTTTAATTTGCTGTACTTTGATACCTGTTTCTTTTTTCTATTTTCAATTGCTGGCAATATCATAATCGTAAATGAGCTTACCCTGAACCTCACACTGCAGATTCGAATGTTTTCCACCTTCTTTTCCCCCACCCACCCCCTTGGAACATGCATTGCCCACACCAACCAGACAGCCAGACAGGACAGGTAATTTGCAGTGGCTTTTTCCAGCAGTGCGCACACCACTGCTGCTGCTGATGCTCTAAATGTTTAAAAGTTAAACGAAGCACACCGGAAAAACACATCCCAACTCACACCCGACCACTCAACCACTCTCGACGGGAGACATCGGCACTAGGGGTAAACCACTGAGGCACTGGGCTAGGTTGAAATTGTGCGGCTGCGAGGGTAGAATTTTCCACTACGTTTTAACCCACCCGCGACGAGTGGGGTCGAAATTTTCCGATAGATTTTCGTGGAATACGGTTTGACTGAATCATTTTTGGTTTGCTTTCAAGTTGAATTGATTTTAAAGTTGTGTTGGTTTTTGGTTTTTTTTTTGCAGAAAAATGATTAAATGCAACGCACTTTTTCCCAAAATGAAAAAAAGTATTCCCAAATCCACCCAACGATTTCGTGTAATCCTGTGGATTGAATTCCCCGAATCCATTAAGCCGTCATCAGGCCGCAAATAATTAATTGGATTTCCAGTATCGTGCAAATTGCGCACCTCGAGGGAATCCTGCTGTTTGCAATATCTTCTGTTGAATAATTTCAAATGTAAAAGTTGATCAGCACACATCGTTTGTTTAATATTGATTAAAATAACCCCCACTGCACTTTATTGAACAAGTATCGAGACAAACATTTGTTTCATTGAAAAATTGACAATGTTTATCATGTTTGATTTCTTTCAATTATTTTTTCTCGAAACCGCTATGCGAAAATGTACTTGAAATATCATTACCAGAAAAAAATTACGCAACTTATTAAAAACTTCGTTTAAATTCGTTTAAATTTTTGTGATTATTGGGATCGAAAAATCTGTAAAATATAGATTCATCGTTATATCTGGCATATGCATTGTTATTTACTTTTGGATTATTTATGCAATGTTGCTATTAATAATGAGTACTTTCACTTTAACCAACATCATTCGGAACTTCTTGGGAACCGCTACTCCAACATATCGCCATATTAATTTTCAATCTTCTCTTACCTTTTTAACGTTACAGATTTGATTATCTTGAGCCTTTCCTCAAAACTTTGACATCAAATACACCCACAATCAAGGGTCCTGATTGCTCCAAAAAGACCCAGTCACTCGCGAGCACAAATCTAGAGCGATGAAAAACTGCTCTGATGTATTCCTACCGTTTGTCACATTCACACCAATCGCCACTGAACACTCTCTCTTTGCTCTCCCTCTCACTCCAAACGGGTAGTGCAGCGAATGGTTCAGAGAGACCGATTTCGTTAAGTCGCTCAAAGCTGACTGAGAATAGTTTGCGGTCGGCTTTGCTTTGATTTCTTAAAATCAATTATATCAATAATGTTTTGCAATTTTGTTGTTTACACAACATCAAAGACACATTTGGCAACAATTTCTACCATGAAAAAAAAACGAAACTATTGGCACTACGCCCCCCGGGGCATGGCCTTCCTCTAACGTGGGATTTCTGCTCCAGCGCCTCTCACGAGACAGGAGAAACCGGGACCGACGTTTTACTTCACCATCCGATAGAAGCTCAGTGGATAAGGCGGGAATCGAACCCGCGTCTCATAGCATCATCGGGATCGGCAGCCGAAGCCGCTACCCCTGCGCCACGAGACCCATACCAAATTCTAATTGACGGCAAACTGTGGTAGTGCAGGCCAAATCAATACAACGCTTGTATTTTTTTGGCTCTCTCCTCTCTTAACATATTCGTGTATGACTCGGGTTGACGGACGGAGAAGGAAAAGAAATTCACGAAGCATGTGTTTCGCTGTGTGAAGCGATTGACCAAGGCGCTGGCATCATGTTCGCTCGCGAATGGTTGCGCGCTCCGGTCGGCCCAGATTCGTTCGGTGATGAGTGAGTGATTTCTGATCTTTGAACTTAAAATCAGAACCCTTGTTTGTACTACAAAACCGTAGGGAATATAGTTTTGCATATGTGTCATTTATTGGGACATCGACAGTTAAAAAATCCCCTTCGCTTTTACTGTCTAAAAATGCATATTTGTCCCATGTAAGTTATTCCTAGAATTTTGCATTTTTTCGAGAATTCTATGGTTTTTAAGTATTTTTTTCATGAATGCAAATTTAAAACATGAATCTTGCGAAGGAAGATTTGCACGCTTTTAAGACAAAAGATGCATTTTTAGTCCACTAAAGCATATTAAAGAATCTCAACAATTAAAAAAAACGACTAGTAATAAACAAACAAAACTAAAAAACAATTTTGCAAAGACACCAAAGGGATCAAATGAATTCTTCTCAAGAAACAAATTTAAGAATGGTTCTTTTCCGATTCCTCATAAGTAAGGGTCGTTTCTATATGCTTTTCTTAAAACATTACGATAATATTAGTATTTTGTTCGGAACATACTGAGCATTTATGAGCAGTATCTCTGTAATCTTTTTTATAAAAAGAAGGATTATTTTATTAAAAAGATAAAAGAATTTTTATACATAATCAACAAATCTTAAAATTTTGGGAGCAGCTGTGGCTGACTGGTTACGGTGTTCGCTTTGTAAGCGAATGGATCTGGGTTCGATGCCCATCTGCTCCCAACGAGAAAGTTAAGAACACATAAAATTTGAAATTGAACGAAAAATCATAGTCGCTCTAGGCGGGGTTCGAACCCCCGTCTTTGGATTGGTAAGCAATAATGCTAACCGCTAGGCCATGACGACTTGGTGAGCGTGGATTGGAATTAGGAATACTGTTACAGAGAGCGAGTTGTGGCGCTATAACCACGGCAAATAGTGTCCAGGGCATTCGTGGAAATACAATGTCCCAGCCCAGATGGTCCCGGAGTACCAAAACCTTCTTAGCATGGTGCTCCCAACGAATACAACTAAAATCTCGGAGCGTATGGTGGTGTGTCCCCACGCTTCTTCCTCCCCTGTCGATTCAGAATTGTGTTGTTGTTCGAACACTCAGTGCTCAAACTCAACCCAATTACGAGTCATCTCTGCGCTACGGCTTTACGCAGTAGGCCTGGCCGCTTTAACGCTTGTGATGTTTCAATGCATTCCGATGCAATGGCGCACTACAAATGTTAATAAATGACAAGAAGAGTGCTAGGCGTCATCTAACCTAAGGCACTCTCCAGGATCCCTTCGAAAGATTGGCTGCGCTAGGGTCTGATTAGATTAGATTAGATTAGATTAGATAATCAACAAATCTTAAAATTTAAACTGAATGTTGATGAGATATGGGTAATTCTCTACCAACTCACACGAAATCGGGAAAAGTTGCCCCGACCCCTCTTCGATTTGCCTGAAACTTTGTCCTAAGGGGTAACTTTTGTCCCTGATCACGAATCCGAGGTCCGTTTTTTGATATCTCGTGACGGAGGGGCAGTACGACCCCTTCCATTTTTGAACATGCGAAAAAAGAGGTGTTTTTCAATAATTTGCAGCCTGAAACGGTGATGAGATAGAAATTTGGTGTCAATGGGACTTTTATGTAAAATTAGACTCCCGATTTGATGGCGTACTCAGAATTCCGAAAAAACGTATTTCTCATCGAAAAAACACTAAAAATGTTTAAAAAATTCTCCCATTTTCCGTTACTCGACTGTAGAAAATTTTGGAACATGTAATTTTATAGGAAATTTAATGTACTTTTCGAATCTACATTGACCCAGAAGGGTCATTTTTTCATTTAGAACACAAATTTTCATTTTAAAATTTCGTGTTTTTTCTAACTTTGCAGGGTTAGTTTTTATAGTGTAACAATGTTCTACAAAGTTGTAGAGCAGACAATTACAAAAATGTTGATGTATAGACATAAGGGGTTTGCCTATAAACATCACGAGTTATCGCGATTTTACGAAAAAAAGTTTTGAAAAAGTTACTTTTTGCGTTTCTCTTTGTTTCGTCGTCCGTGTCTGTCGCGGGAGACCATGAACGGCCATGATCGATGACGACCAACTTTTTCAAAACTTTTTTTCGTAAAATCGCGATAACTCGTGATGTTTATAAGCAAACCCCTTATGTCTACATATCAAAATTTTTGTAATTGTCTGCTCTACAACTTTGTGCAACATTGTTACACTCTAAAAAATAACCTTGCAAAGTTAGAAAAAACACGAAATTTTAAAATGAAAAATTTTGTTCTAAATGAAAAAATGACCCTTCTGAGTCCAAAATCCATGATAAAGCTGTCAGACCAAATCTGCCCGACCAAGACTGCCAGACCAAAGAGCAAAAGGTAAACAATCTTGGTCTTCGACGTAGGTGCACACAAATCAAGAAAAGAAAATTAGAAAAAGAATTTTATTTTTCCAATTCAATGACTGGGTTTGGACTTCAAAATTGAATGTACGTCAGAAAATGATTAAACAGTGCAGCGTCCTGTACATCGACAATTAAATACGCAGTTAAAAGCCTTTTTCTTCCATTTTAATTTTTTATCGCGTTTTCGGTTTACACCTAAAAAATCTTGAAATAATTTATACGGATTCTCTTTCCATCATTCCCTTGGATTAGATACGTCAAACTCGTGTCTGTTTGGGTACGTCAAATTCACTTCGACCAGTCTCCCTTTTTAGGATCTCTAGGTTTTTTCGGTCACTTTTAGGCCCCTAAACAACGGCCCAAAATTTGGGAGCGGTTCGTGGCGTCCACACTCCATAAAATTGAAATGGAATGCGCAAACTGTGGACGCAACCAATCGCTCACAAATTTTAGAGGGTTTTTAAATGATTGCTCTTTTGCACTCCCAAATATATATCTAAAGCAATAAACCCTGAAAAAAAACTCTCGCTCGTTCCACTCTAACCAAAACATTTATCTTTTCCATCAATTTCAGGTAATTGCTAGTAACAACTCATCGACACCCAATCGCTACATCCACACTGGCTCAGGTAACCAAAAACCCGGTAAATTAAACACAAACCGTGACCATTTCCAAATAAACACCATTCCGAGCTCAGCCCTCAATTTCGAGGGTTGTTGGAAAATAAAACTTTCCCTAGCCCAGGCCCAGAGCCAGAGCCATCCTTGATAGGCCGAACACGATTTTCCACTTGCCAGTTCCAATTTCCCGGCAGCCGGCCGGCCAACCGACGCCCCCGCAGGGAATGGAAATCACTCGATTGGATCGCTTTCCCTGGAATCGATGCGGCGACCCTGCCCGACGTATGCCCGGGCACCAAATCTGGGCGCGCTCACCTTCGCACGTGGGTGAGAAACTCGTGGGAGCGTGAAAAAGGCCCCCGGAACCACTTCTTGGAGTTTTGGTGGGCCTCCGTCCCGTTTGTGAACGTGTCCGAAATTTATCTACGCTGAAACATCTTTATCCCAAAATGGGTGAGGGCTTTCGCAAGTGCCAATCTATACGGACGGGGAAGAGGATGTTCAATCTGGGGAAGGTTTAGGCGCCAAAACTGTTGCATAATTCATTGGGTCCAAATCATCGATTAGGCCCCGTGCCGCCGGACTCGGATGAGATTTTTGCCGTGAAAACTTATCAGATTGCGAATGATACGCATTGATGGCATCAATGAGATAAGATTAATTGTTAGTTTGGTTGATTGCATCTTGAACGGTTAATTAAAACGTAAATCTTTATTTAAAATCAATTTATCTACATCCCACTTGAATTTTAATAGCACAGAATTATAAACACTAATACAAATATTGCAGAGCTACGGATTTGGGTATCGTTGAAGCGACTCCAACTCCGACCAAGCTCTCTAAAAAGAAATAAGAGCGATTCTATCAGATTTCGGTCATTCGATTTTTTTTGTATTTTTAATCTGGCTGAAACTTTTATGGTGCCTTCGGTATAACGAAAGAAGCCATTTGACATCATTAGTTTGTCCATACAATTTTCCATACAAATTTTGCAGCTGTCCATTAGGGTGGTCCAAATCCGGACTTTTTTGGGGCTACCCCCTGAAATCAAAGATTGACCCATCACTAGGCTAAATTCCAAATTTGAGCTCATTCTGACCACGGGAACCCCTCCCTCCAATCGCTTAAAGTTTGTATGGGAAAAATCGTCAAAATGTATGGAGAAAAGCAACTGTTTTACTTTTTTACCTGTGGAAGGTGCCATAATTATCTAATTCTTACCATTTCTCAAATGTAGAACCTTCATTAAATTTAGAACAACTTTCCCAAAGACACCATATTTTTAGGATTTTTTAACGCGAAGTTATTAGCGCCCAAAACTGACCCTTTTTGCGCGGCCAGCTGTAAGGGGCTACCTAACAACGATGTTTATTTCCAATTCGTACACGCACGTGCTCTCTCTCAGGTTCAAACTCTCTCACGAGCTTGCTCGCCTGCCTGCCTGCCTGCCTGTTTACCAACAAGCGCGCGCTCTGTTTCTCTGCTTGGATTTTTGTCGTCGTCGTCGTTTTCGTTTGCTATTCGCTGCGCTGCGTTTCTGGCATGTTTATTTTAATTTTCAACTAAAATAGCAGGATTTTTTTGAGATATATTTAGCATATAAATGCTTAATTATGTCAAAATTAAAAAAAAAACTGCGCTGAAAAAAATAGTTAAAAAAGACAGCTTAGGCCCAGTTAAAAAATTACAGCAAATGTCATGAGAACAGGGTTTGTTTGTTTGGTTTTCCAAGCATTTCACGCAGTTTTTCGTATATGCTAAAGAAACATGATAATGATTCAATTATTTAAAAAAAAAACTTCAGGTAATACAAATGTTGTTCCTTTAGGTAGTTTGCTTTAACAAAAATATACTTTAGTACAAATCAGAACAAATCAAGGCAATTTTACAGTTATTGCTGCAAATTTTCATTTATACTCTCTAAAATTCTTTTTTTATTCTTTCTGTGTTCCTAGACCACCTGCAACAAATATTGCATCTGTTTATCATTTTTTGTCAGTTTACCTGAAAATTTTTCGATTCCGGATCTCATCTCTTTCTACACAATCGTTAACTACCTTCAGATCTTGCAGCTGCGGCCTTCCTTTAAGATACTCATTTGGATTCAGTTTTTAAAAAAAATCTAAAGAAAATTCCTTCCTTTTATATCTAAAAAAACTGCATGGTATTTCTTGTAACAAAAGCAGATAAATTAAAATCCAAAACGTTTGCAATTAGGTTTGGATCAGAACAGATGACGATTTATGGATGAACTAATTCATCAAATTTGTATTCTGCTCTTATAATATGATATCTATTGTTGTGTATTTTTCGTTTTGTTGATCACATTACATTTACATTACATTAAATTTTATATCTCAAAACAAACCTGGTATTTTAGTTGAAAATTATAATAAACATGTCAAGAACGCAGCGCAGCGGATAGCAAACAAAAACGACGACGACGACAAAAGTCCAAGCAGAGAAACAGCGCGCGCTTGTTGGTATACAGGCAGGCAGGCAGGCGAGCAAGTTCGTGAGAGAGTTTGAACCTGAGAGAGAGCACGTGCGTGTACGAATTGGAATCGTTGTTAGGTAGCCCCTTACAGCTGGCCGCGCAAAAAGGGCCAGTTTTGGGCGCTAATAACTTCCCGGGAAAAAATCCTAAAAATATGGTGTCTTCGGGAAAGTTGTTCTAAATTTAATTAAGGTTCTACATTTGAGAAATGGTAAGAATCGGATAATTATGGCGCCTTCCACAGGTAAAAAAGTAAAACAGTTGCTTTTCTCCATACATTTTGACGATTTTTCCCATACAAACTTTAAGCGATTGGAGGGAGGGGTTCCCGTGGTCAGAATGAGCTCAAATTTGGAATTTAGCCTAGTGATGGGTCAATCTTTGATTTCAGGGGGTAGCCCCAAAAAAGTTCGGATTTGGACCACCCTACTGTCCATACAAAAATGATATATGAATTTTCAAAAATCTGTATCTTTTGAAGGAAATTTTTGATCGATTTGGTGTCTTCGGCAAAGTTGTATGGATAAGGACTACACTGAAAAAAATGATACACAGTTAAAAAATGGTGATTTTTGATTTAAGTTTTTGATACTAAATTGTGATTTGCAAAAAAAACACTATTTTAAATTTCTTTTTATTTTTTGATAAATTTGAATCAATACTGATTTTTTCAAAAAATCAAAATATTGGTCGCAACAATTTTTCAACTTCATTTTTCGATGTAAATTCAAATTTACAATCAAAAAGTCCTTTAGCTTTCTAAAATTTTCATTTCAAAAGGGCGTAATATTGAATGTTAAACCCTTTTGTAATGTTAGTCTTGATTTAAAATATTGTTTTCGAAAAGATCGGAAAGTTTCACGAATGTTTCATATTTTAACATTGTAAATCGGACCATTAGTTGCTGAGATATCGACGTTAGAAAATGGTGGGTTTTTTTTTATTAGACTTAGAAAACATAAATTTTCATGTTTTTAAACCTTTGAATGGCAATATCTCAGCAACTAAGGGTCGTATCAACAAAGTTTAAAAAGCAAAATATAGAGAATTTGCTCAGCTTTTCAAAAATATTTTTTCAAGAGTGGGCAAACATGTGCACCAATTTAAAAAATTAAAAACTGCTAATATTTTCAGAAAAGTTACCTGAAAATGGCTTTAACTTGAAAACGGTGCATTTTATCAAAATTTCACTAAAGTACTTTTTGATTGCAAATTTGATTGCAAATTTGATTTTACATCGAAAAATGAAGTTGAAAAATTGTTGCGACCAATATTTCTATTTTTCGAAAAAACCAGTATTGATTCAAAAATTCTTAACTCGGTCAAAGATTTTTTGCACAACCTGAAAATTTCTGAAAAGTTGGCATTTTATGTCCCCGAAAACATATAAAAAAAAAGTGTTTTTATCAAATCAAAATTTAGTGACAAAAAGTGAAATTAAAAATCACCATTTTTTTTACCTTGTATCATTTTATTCAGTGTAGTTATTATCCATACCAACAACTTTGCCGAAGACATCGATCAAAAAATTCCTTCAAAAGATACAGAATTTTGAATTTTCATTCATCATTTTTGTATGGACAGCTGCCAAATTTGTATGGAAAATTGTATGGACAAACTAATGATGCAAAATGGCTTTTTTGGGTATACCAAAGGCACCATAAAAGTTTCAGCCGGATTAAAAAATACAAAAAATAAAATTTCGAAAAGGACCGATTTTGTAGAGAATTGATCATAAGTCAAGTTCAAATCCGAATCTGATCCAGGATTTACAGAATTTTCCAACTCTAGTTCAATATAAAGACTCGATTTCACCGACTCCAACTCCATAGCCCTGAGAAATAGTCATTGATTTGAGTTCAAAAATAGAAAAAAATCTAAGGTCTAAGATATCAGACTTGTATTAAGTTGATACAGCTTGTCTCAGCCCCGAATATTAGGATGTAGACACGAAGAATTTACGGACGACCGCCGCGGGATTCGAACCGGGGGCTCCTGGATAGTGAGTCCAGTGTGCACTCTGATTGATCCACACAGGCGAGACAAATCATTCCCCAGGCAAGTAATTGTTATTATCAATAATCAATTCACCGGAAATCCACACGTTGACGGCAGTCACAAACCGTACTTCAAAACATTGTTCATGTATTCCATATAACAACTTTCCAGACAGGTGCCAATCGACGCTGTTACAGCACACCGCGAAAAGGGCCTTTGTTACATCTACGGGATGAAAAGAGCTAACCTAAACGTTGTTGTGCTATCTTGTCCCACGTACATTTTGGGCCAAATTGAGTTAAGTACGCCATTTTGTGTAGCTCTCAATACATTCACAAATCACAAAAAAATCGTTTTTAATGCTAGGATATTCAATAAAAAAAACTCCGTTCCTTTTTTGTCACTTTTCATATTGAATCTTCAAATTCTCCGTGCTTCCCCGAGCAGGGGTAAATAACACGGGAATACCAAATTTTGGTATTACTTGGGCAAATAACAGCGACCAAAATGTGCCCTTGGTTGCCCAGTAATAGATGGTAAAATACCATGAAATCATACCAAAATCTTGTATGTGGAAGGGCACAACAATACCAAACCATGATATTCCAAGGGTAAAATAATACCTCAAAATAAAACCATTTCAATACCAAGTTGAGGTCTTCTGGATTTTTGAACATTGCTTGAATACCAAAACTTGGTATTGCCATGGTTTTATTTTTAGGCTATTCCCGCGCCCTTGGAAAATCATATTTTGGTATTTCTGTGGTCTTTCACATACATGATTTTGGTATGATTTCATGGTATTTTACCATCTATTACTGGGCAACCAAGAGCACATTATGGTCGCTGGTATTTGAACAAGTAATACCAAAATTTGGTATTTTCATACCATTTTTAGTGCAGCAGTTGCAGTTAGTGAAAAAACGGAAATTATTCATATGCAACAGCCAAATCTACTCACCTGATGATTCCATGTTGTTATTAGTGATATTCTTCACCACACCGAATGCATTTGTCATTGATGAACGGCCTGTGCTTGAAGTTCTTGAAGCTTCTGAAAAATAACAGGATTGAAAAATAAGTATTATTAAAATCAGAGGCGACTCGTCCACCTGTTCAACCTGTTCATTGAACAGGTAGCCGATTTCATGCGGATATTTTTTTTATTTAAGTACCGCGGTGCTTTTTCAACCAGCAACATACAATTACAATTTTTGTTTGAAACGGTAACAAAATCGACGTCCTACGTTCAGCAGCGCTGCATGCACCAAAAAAGCATTGGCCCGCCACCCTTTACTCTTTACCTCTCTTTACAACCCACCAATACTAAAGCGAGCCAGCCTGACGGGCCACGCGCAAATGCTCGTCGCGTTCACACCGACCCTCTGAACGTCGGGGAAAAAATCTCCATACGGAAAAAATTCAACACATGTAAAGAGCATCCTATTCATACGCAGCGGCATTATCGATGTGTTGGTAAATCTGGTTCAATCTGAGAGCGTGAACTTACAGCATTTTTGGGAGAGAGCGAAATGCCACCCCCAGGCCCCAGCTGACTTAGCTCGCTCAGCTCTGCAGGGAGCTGCTTGCAAAAGGTAAACAAGCCAGCGCGTTGACAGCACGTTGAGAGCATGAATAAATGAGAGAGCGCGAGAGCACCACAGATATTGCTCTATTTTTGGCGCACTTTTAGGCATCAGGCTGTTTTGCGCAGACTGGTGATGGCTTGTTTCAAAACTGGAATGTTCAACTGCGCGCGTTGAACCTCTTCGATCTTCTTGGTAACTAGTGGATTCTTGCTCGACTGGAAAGTGATGTAATGTTAAGTTTAGATAGTGTGATTGATAGATTGAATTGAAACAATTGAAACAAAAAAGTACTGTGTTTTTTCCAGACTCGGGACACATGAGAAGAGTTGTGACAGTAGATTAAACTATGATCGTTATTTTATTTTCAGGATGGTTGTATTTAAAGCGGATGCAGTCCTAAAAAGTTTAAGATTTGATGCCATTAAATGCTCCAAAAACGACTGTGTTTATTCAGACTGTTGGTCTGGTTCACTCTAGTTGAATATATTATTATCATATATTGTAGCATGAATTTGTTCTGAAAACTTGTTTTTCACTGATGTTAAAAACAAATATTTTCATTATCTCGGATTCATGTCAATATAGTTTTGTTTTTAACATCAGAAGAAGCTCTTCTTTTTATTCAGAATTTAAATTCCAAAACCATGAGGACATAACAGTGAGTAAATTCAATTCTCTAAAAAATTGAAAAAGGATCAAAAGCGATACGACCTGGTACTAAAAAGTATAAAGTAAAATGTCAATTGAATTTTTAAATAGTAACCAAGTTAGCTCAATATTAGTTGGGCCTTACAAAGCCCAACAAACAGTTTTCCTTTGTGAAGGATGTGGTATTTTTTCTGAACATCCTGATGAAGAGTTTTGAATTTTAGTACAATGTTCAATAACTTTCCTTGAAATTCGATAAGGATGGCAGAGCGATTGCTCTATTTTTCCACGTTCGCCACGCTAATGATTAAGTCTTAAAAATACATTTTAACGAGATAAAAAAGTCTCAATCATAAGTGTAATTAATTATTTGCATAAACAGAAAAAATAATAAAACATAAAAAATAATAAAACATAAAAATAAAAGCCATTGGAGAGAAAAAAGCTTCAAAAACATTTTTTAACATTAAGATTCAAAAATTTACTACGATCTATTATTATAATCAATATTTATTAAAAACAACATTGTAACCGGGTCGACTTCAAGTACGAAGTCAAATCATCCAAAAGAGTTGAACCAGCCTCCGGCTGAAAAACTCTATAATAAAGAATTAAAAAAAATAACATTGAACAGGTACTACATTCGGGCACGAGTCGCCTCTGATTAAAATGAAACCAAAACTCATTAATCTGTCAATTGACTCGTTTTTCAAAGTATTTGGTTATCCCGACTTAGAGATATTTCAACGTTTTTGAAAAAAATATTAGTGAGTATATCACACTAATTTTTAAAATCATCTCTAACATTTTTGGGTTTCAAGTAATTAGCGCAAAATTAATTAACTCGTAAATTTTTTTTAACAAATTTCCCATAGTTTTAGAGAAAATTGATGAAACCTTTCAATATTCAAATAATACCAAAATGTGCCATCCTGACTTAGAAAATTTTCCACAATTTCATGTCATTTCTGTAGGGGGTATATCAAAAATGTTTAAAATCAAGTTTGAAATTTCCGGTTTTGAATGAAAGCATTCGCTTTGAGACATCATTTTAGCGCAAAATTAATTATTTTGTCAAAATTGGTCAAAATTTTCCCATAGTTTCAGAGGAATTTGATAAAACATTTTAATACCAAAATAATACCAAAATGTGCCATCCTGACTTAGAAAATTTTCCACAATTTCAAGTCATTTCTATAGGGGGTATATCAAAAATGTTTAAAATCAAGTTTGAAATTTCCGGTTTTGAATGAAAGCATTCGCTTTGAGACATCATTATAGCGCAAAATTAATTATTTTGTTAAAATTGGTCAAAATTTTCCCATAGTTTCAGAGGAATTTGATAAAATACTGTAATACCAAAAGAATACCAAAATGTGGTGTTCGATCATTGACAAATTCTGCAATTTTGCAATATCAAAACAATACCTTAAATTGGTATGATACCACATTTTGCTCTTGCATAATCCTTAAGACAAATTTTAAAGGGTCCAGGAATACCAAAATTTGGTATTGATACCAGAGAAAGGTATTATTACGCATTTCCCTTGTCCCTTCGATCCCTTGTTCGGGATCGTTGACACACCCTGAACACCACACACACACACTGTGATTGAACGCGGATCCTGCCTTCGATCCAGCACCAGATGGCGTGTTGGAAAAGTGGAACTTGAAGGGCCATCTCGCGCGAACCCCCAACACGTGGCGGCACTCATTCCCGTTGTTGTTCTTGTGGAGTGACAGTTTTTTCCACTACACAAAAAGGAAAAATCGCGGTCAAACATGTGGTTGGTCCTCGCACACACGCGCGCTCGTTACAGCTGTGACCAACACCCACTTCCGTTGCAGCTTTTTTGTTTCCTACAGGAAATGAAGAGGAAGTTTGCTGTACCGGATGTGGTTAGTTGGTTGTTCCAGGTTGTTGGAATGGTTCAATTTGTGTTTTTAAAAAAAAATCAGAAACAATTTATTTATACTATGACAACGTGTTTTAAGATTTTTTTATCAACTGCTGAAAATTTCAAGTAACATTTACCAAGTTCTAGCTTCCAGTTCCTGCAATGATGTATCAATTCGAAGCTAGCAAAGTGTGATAAATATCCCCCCTTCAATATGATAATGATGGCTTGTTGTGTTCCATCATGGAACGTCAAATACCAAAGACAAGAACTCTTATTCGAGATAACTGGAAGGATTTTTCACGCTTTGATGGTTAACCGCAATCCTGACGATGATCCTTGGCGTTCGTTCGTTCGTTCTTTGTTGCCACCATAAAGGGAGAGGAATTAAGTGTATCAACGAGGATGAGTCAGAATATTCTTCCCTTTATGATGTTTACAAAGTAAAGAGCTACGGCAATCGATACAGAGAGGGGAATCTGCAGATGGAAATTCCTGCGGCTTTCTTTCCCAAGTGGTTTCGATGGCTAATTGATGCTCACTAGGGTGGTCCAAATCCGACATCCCGATGCCATCCTCTTAATTCCAAGACTAAGTTTGAGCTTCTAAGCCCTGTGTCATCCGATCCTTACGGTTTTTCGGATGTACTATTTACCTTCACAATATCACTCTATTTTAAAGCATTTTTTTACTGTACAAAGACTGCCTGACAGAAACTTTATCGTCACTCTGCATTATGACGTAACCAGTTTTGGACCACCCTAATGCCCATCCACCCGTAAGAGGACACGTGTGCGAGGGTGGGACCTAGTGTGCTACATTGGTTGGTGAGTGTGTATGTGTGTGTTAGTGCCATTTCCTAGTTGAATGGTTACGGGTCCAATTGGCTGGACTCTAATTATGTTGTGGTGGGATATAATGGCGAACAACATTCTCGCTTTGGCAGTTTGGGAATTGAATTATATTAGTTTTCCAGCTTTCAAACAAACTTGATGTACCGTAAACCGGGGTGACTTTGATAGGATTTCAATTTGTTTTTAAAATATTTTCCAACAGGTAAGGTTTTTGTCAAGATTATTACTTTTAAAACATGTACTGGGGTAGGCCACACAAAGTCCATGCACTATTATGGAAAAAATGTTTTTTCAATAGTGTTTAGAAAAAAAGTTACGTTAAAAATTCTTAGTTTAAATACCGGGGTGACTTTGATAGTCATAGTTTTTCTTATTAAAATCATATTTAAGATGTTCAAACTTTATTTGTACGTTAAATGCACCATCAGTTTTTTAGAAAAAAAATCAATGTTTATATTCAGCTAACTAAGTTTATAAGCTTTTTAACAAAATACATACGGGTGATTCTCTACCAACTCACACGAAATCGAGAAAAGTTGCCCCGACCCCTCTTCGATTTGCGTGAAACTTTGTCCTAAGGGGTAACTTTTGTCCCTGATCACGAATCCGAGGTCCGTTTTTTTATATCTCGTGACGGAGGGGCGGTACGACCCCTTCCATTTATGAACATGCGAAAAAAGAGGTGTTTTTTCAATAATTTGCAGCCTGAAACGGTGATGAGATAGAAATTTGGTGTCAGAAGGACTTTTATGTAAAATTAGACGCCCGATTTGATGGCGTACTCAGAATTCCGAAAAAACCTATTTTTCATCGAAAAAAACACTAAAAACGTTTTAAAAATTCTCCCATTTTCTGTTACTCGACTGTAAAAATATTTTTGGAACATGTCATTTTATGGGAAATTTAATGTACTTTTCGAATCTACATTGACCCAGAAGGGTCATTTTTTCATTTAGAACAAAATTTTTCATTTTAAAATTTCGTGTTTTTTCTAACTTTGCAGGGTTATTTTTAAGAGTGTAACAATGTTCTACGAAGTTGTAGAGCAGACAATTACAAAAATTTTGATATATAGACATAAGGGGTTTGCTTATAAACATCACGAGTTATCGCGACTTTACGAAAAAAAGTTTTGAAAAAGTTGGTCGTCACCGATCATGGCCGTTCATGGTCACCCGCGACAGACACGGACGACGAAACAAAGAGAAACGCAAAAAGTAACTTTTTCAAAACTTTTTTTCGTAAAGTCGCGATAACTCGTGATGTTTATAAGCAAACCCCTTATGTCTATATATCAAAATTTTTGTAATTGTCTGCTCTACAACTTCGTAGAACATTGTTACACTCTTAAAAATAACCCTGCAAAGTTAGAAAAAACACGAAATTTTAAAATGAAAAATTTTGTTCTAAATGAAAAAATGACCCTTCTGGGTCAATGTAGATTCGAAAAGTACATTAAATTTCCCATAAAATGACATGTTCCAAAATTTTTTACAGTCGAGTAACGGAAAATGGGAGAATTTATAAAACTTTTTTAGTGTTTTTTTCGATGAAAAATACGTTTTTTCGGATTTCTGAGTACGCCATCAAATCGGGCGTCTAATTTTACATAAAAGTCCCTCTGACACCATATTTCTATCTCATCACCGTTTCAGGCTGCAAATTATTGAAAAACACCTCTTTTTTCGCATGTTCAAAAATGGAAGGGGTCGTACCGCCCCTCCGTCACGAGATATCAAAAAACGGACCTCGGATTCGTGATCAGGGACAAAAGTTACCCCTTAGGACAAAGTTTCACGCAAATCGAAGAGGGGTCGGGGCAACTGCTGTGTGAGTTGGCGGAGAATTACCCATACAAATTTTAGGTAAAATTGTAAAAAAGTCGAAATTTTGCCTAAAATTGGTTAAAACTAGTTTTGTTTATAAAATTATCGATTTATGTTGCATTTTATTCTGAATTCGAAGCACAAATCAAAAGTTTTCACATCTTACCGGAAATTTGTTAAACTTAAATTGCCTATAAATTTGGAGTTTTTTTTTAATTCTGTATCAAAAACACATATTATTTATTGTTTCCAAATTTATTTAACCTTCACTGTTCATTGAGAAAATTATGACACTTTGAGAAGTTAAAAATAATGACTTTCATCAACATTATCTTAACTATAGTTAACTAACTTTTTAAGCATTTCAAAATTTTATGAAAAGTTCTTTTTGAGGTACTTTGAACACTCCTCTACCACGGTCAGTATGCCCATTCCGTGCGTAATTTAATTGCACTCTTTATTTTGCGGCCTTCTGCGATCTAATCTTTGCTTTATATGTGATGAAATAATAAACAAAATACAAATAAAATGCAGTAAATTGATTGAAAAAAAAAATACCTACATAAGTTTGTGCATAATTCGTGTATTTTCTATGTTTTGTAGGAAACCACTTCTTGAAATAAAGACAATTTATCAATTTAGATTCATTACCCATTTCAGCTTGTTTTGAGACTAAACTTTGGTTACATCTAAATGTCATGAAATGTATTTATTTTCTTATAGGTTGACATTTATTGTTGAAATTTTATGGCTAGGAATACAAAAAAAATGATATTTATTTTAGGAAAATAGATAAGATAAAAAATATCGTAATGCTTATTATTATTTCATAATAAATTTGAAAATATCATTCAAACGATTATTTTCAAAAACTCACCTCTAAAAATCGTTGTACCGTAAAAACGTAAAAAAGTTTTCCCTTCGTTTTAGACTTATTGTTGTATTATCTTTTTTGTTTGTTATTTCATCAGTAATCTTCAAACTTTGCAAGGCAAAATTCCAAACGGATCCAGCACTTCGATGATCTGGCAACCCTGTCTAAATTTATGACCACCTAAGTGATATTTAAGTGTTTTTTTTTAATTTTGTATGTAAGCAACGTCCGGATCCAACATTTGACCTATTGTTGGATGTGTAATCTATATACCTTCCAAACGAGTTCAAAGCATCATAATAGTGAGGGAGGCATCAACCACAATAATTAACGATTAAGAGCAATTCCAGCTCAAATCAGGAATTTTTCTGGTACTTTTGTACCCGTCCCTCTCCGACTTCAGTAAAACTTTGTAGATATGTTATTCTAGGCATACATAAGCCATTTTTGTGTATATGGAGCCAATTGTACTCGAAAATAAAATTTCAGAAGAGAGTAACTTATTTAAATATTTTTGTATTTTGCAATTTAAAAATTACTGTTTCTCGAAGCCATTGCATCGTATCAAGAATTGGACAAAGACAAACATGTAGAAAATTGGACGGGCTTTCTGAATTTTTTTGATGTTTAAGTTTAAAAGTTAAATTTCATGGTCATGTCACGATTGCTAAGTTGTTACAAAAAGACTGATGTTAAACGCAAACTTATGGGAAATCGGACGAGCTTTTCGGTAAAAATATTTACGAGACTGAAATACCAAGTCTGTCATATAGAAATTACCAAAAACCACCAAAAACCTATTTTTTGACATTTTTATTTTTAAAACTGCTGTATTTTCACAAGGATTGGACATAGGACAATTGTCAATATGAAGACTTTTATGTAGAATTGTCTGGAAAATCGATTCTCACTATCAGTTTTTAAAATTTTTGACGTTTAGACCACTTTTCTAAAAACAGGTTTAGTAAATGATTTTTGTTTTCTTTTTCTTCAGTCTTTTTGTAACATCTTAGGCTATTTTCTCAAAAATTTTGAACGAAAAAAAATCGTGACATCACCTTTACGACTTAAAAATCAAAAAATCTCATAGAAGTGGCGTGTATTTTTATTTCAGCGTATTTTTTTTTTTTTTTTTTTTTCAGAAAGCCCGTCCAATTTCCTACAAGTTTGTCTTCTTGATACGATGCAACGGCTTCGAGATACAATAATTTTTAAATTGCAAAATACAAAATTATGTAAATAACTTACGCCCTTCTCAAATGTTATTTTTGAGTACAATTGAGTACAAAAATGGCTTATATAGGCCTTGGACAACATGTCTACAAAGTTTCATTGAAATCGGAAAGAGTCGGGTACAAAAGTTCCAGAAAAAATCCTGATTTGAGCTGGAATTGCTCTTAATTTAGTTTTTTTTTATTCACAATCAATATGAAGACGAGATAATATTGATGACTAAATTTAACTCAAAACATGTTGATTGTTTCAAGATTATGTAAAAAATTTAACTGTACAATAAATAGTTTTTTTTTACATCCATTGAATTATGGAAAACGGCAGAAAAACTAAATATTCTTAAGTGACCAAACGTTTTTGTGAGCTTAATGGGGAAAGACTGCCTCCCATAATCGCAAAATGATTTGATCGATTGATGGGACAACCTTCCACCTTCCCCGAAATACCACCAACTGGTTGCCCAAAATTGATTCCCTCCTTATTGATGTGCAATATATTTGCGCACCCCAAAACGTGATCCATTATCGTCACATGAATGGTTAGATTAAAGCCATCCAACGTAATGGACACTTTTATGGAACTGTGATGAATGTCCGCCACGTGATGAGTTTGCTCAACACCTGTGTTCTCCGAAATTGCTCAATTATTGGTCGAATATAATTAATGCTTCTCATTAGGCATTATTCGATTAATGAGGACCGTTTAGGATTTGGTTGGATCAATTATCACTGTTGTTTAGCATCCAATCAATTCGCAGAAAGTTGGCATGGAATTGTTCTATCAAAAAATATTTAAAAATGGCTTAATTTTTTGTTACAAACATATAATTTGTTTATGAATAATTTAAAACTCATTATAACAGACTTGTTTAACCCTAAGAAATCCCATCTTAGAACTTGTATTTTTAATTCCAACGCTTTCATTCCCCTTTCACTGTAGCAACTGTTACGTTATATCAAGTTCTAATTAAAACTTGCTCTCAACTACGCACAACCCTTCCCTCCGTAATGCTTTGAACTATTTCCAAGATTCGCATCAACTCCTTTGGATGTTGTTATTTCTCCCCACCCGGCACAGTTTCCTCTCCTCCCACTCGCCGTAATGGACTCTTGTTGTTTCAACATCGGGCCGGGCACTTGGGATTCCGGAAACCATCGGCAACAGCATTTTCCTCCTTTTTTTTGCTGAACAGGGGGGAAAAAGTTCAGCAAGGTTTTTTTCCACTTTTCCCCCTTTTCCGATCGTAACGAACACTCGACACGAGATTCTTGAACGCTTCGACGCTATTCTTCTCGTCTTTCGAAAATTTCCGCCAGATTTTTAAGGTAATGGTGGATTTATTTGACCTTGAAAATGAAACGAAATTCTAATGATTGTCACTAATTTGGTAAAATAATGATTTCATATTAAAAAATATCCAACTATACAATTTGCTACCTTAAAACGAGCAAAGCAGGTTTAAACCTATGAAGAAACCTGCTTCGCATGGCGTCCGATATAATGGATCAGCCGGAGAGGAAAAGGCTTGGGAAAAGACTAAAGTGCTTTCCCATCCCGATCCCGATGCAGGAGGGGGTTTTCACAAATCGCTTCACAATCGTTACTCGTTACTCTCGGGGTTTGCTCCGTTCTCGGGCTATCGCGATTCAATTCCAATAGCTGTGTGTGTATGTGTGTGCACAAAGAGCTTTTCCAGAAGATGTCCGGTTTTGCTATCGTAGGGCTTTGTAATTGTAAAGATAGTTCCAGGTGAAATCAGGCCAATATAATTTTACACTTTTGGGTGTTTCTGAGCTGGGTGCAGAATAGTGGTCCGCAAAGCGGCCTCAATTTAGAACTGTCAAAGCGGAACCAATTTACTGTTAGAAAAACTAACTTAATCCACCTATGTGGTTGGTGCCTTCCTCACTCTTTTCCAACAATGAGTGATATGTAATATGATGGATTTGGACACAAATTTGATCCAAAAAAACACACATATCACTCAAGGGCTCATAAGTGGTCAGAACTCGAGACAGGGTTGCCAGATCTTCAATGTTGTGGACTCGTTGGAAAGGTCTTTCGATTACCTAACCAACGATGGGTCGGATGATAGATCCGGACATTGTTTACATACATTTATGTGAGATCCGGCTTCAAAAAAGTACATAAATATCACTTAAGTGGTCAGAACTCGAGACAGGGTTGCCAGATCTGCAATGTTGTGGACTCGTTGGAAAGGTCTTTTGATTACCTAACCAACGGTGGGTCGGATGATGGATCTGGACATCGTTTACATACATTTTTTGTGAGATCCGGCTTCAAAAAAGTACATAAATATCACTTAAGTGGTCAGAACTCGAGACAGGGTTGCCAGATCTTCAATGTTGTGGACTCGTTGGAAAGGTATCTCGATTACCTAATCAACGATGGGTCGGATGGTGGATCCGGACATTGTTTACATACATTTAAGTGAGATCCGGCTTCAAAAAAGTACATAAATATCACTTAAGTGGTCAGAACTCGAGACAGGGTTGCCAGATCTGCAATGTTGTGGACTCGTTGGAAAGGTCTTTCGATTACCTAACCAACGATGGGTCGGATGATGGATCTGGACATCGTTTACATACATTTTTTGTGAGATCCGGCTTCAAAAAAGTACATAAATATCACTTAAGTGGTCAGAACTCGAGACAGGGTTGCCAGATCTTCAATGTTGTGGACTCGTTGGAAAGGTATCTCGATTACCTAATCAACGATGGGTCGGATGGTGGATCCGGACATTGTTTACATACATTTAAGTGAGATCCGGCTTCAAAAAAGTACATAAATATCACTTAAGTGTTCAGAACTCAAGACAGGGTTACCAGATCTTCAATGTTTTGGACTCGTTGGAAAGGTCTTTCGATTACCTAACCAATGATGGGTCGGATGATGGATCCGGACATTGTTTACATACATTTAAGTGAGATCCGGCTACAAAAAAAGTACATAAATATCACTTAAGTGGTCAGAACTCGAGACAGGGTTGCCAGATCTTCAATGTTGTGGACTCGTTGGAAAGGTCTCTCGATTACCTAATCAACGATGGGTCGGATGATGGATCCGGACATTGTTTACATACATTTAAATGAGATCCGGCTACAAAAAAGTACATAAATATCACTTAAGTGGTTATAACTCGAGACAGGGTTGCCAGATCTTCAATGATGTGGACTTGTTGGAAAGGCCTTTCAATTACCTAAATAACGATGTATAACATGATGATGTTTGGTTCAGTTTACTGCCATTTAATCATCTTCCGAAAATATGCGAAAACACATTTTTATACATAACTTTTGAACTACTTATCGAAACTTTAAACAATTCAATAGCACCGTATGGGACCCTAAACCAAGTCGAATGCGACTGGTTTGGTCAAAATCGGTTCAGCCAGTGCTGAGAAAACTCAGTGACATTATTGGTCACATACACACACACATACACACACACATACCCACACACATACACTCACACATACACACACACATACACACAGACATTTGTTCAGTTTTCGATTCTGAGTCGATATGTATACATCAAGGTGGGTTTTCGAGCTTAAAATAAAAAGTTCAATTTTGGAGTAGGATTATAGCCTTACCTCAGTGAGGAAGGCAAAACGATGCCAAGAAATGGCAAGTATTGTAATCGATCTATAACTTATTTTGTCAGGAATAAAAAAAGTCGCGGCCGCGGAAAGCTTTTGAGGTATTCAAAGTTAACAAATTTTAAGAAAAGGGTTGAAATCGAGATTGCCATAATTCGTCGCTAACATTTCAATTAGCGCTTTTTCTCTTAGGCAAAACCTATGTTTACGAATTGTTTACGACGAATAATTATCAGTAACTATGGATGCCACTTGCCAAATAACATTGAATAATCTTACTCCTGTATTATCACTGCGCTTGAAGGTACATAAACTCGTATCTTCCATTCGGTTGCTCTTCTGATTCACAAAATTCCTCCCACTTCTGACGCAATTTTTCGTCACGTTGAAAACAAAGAAGGACTCTTTTGGTAGCCCATCATTTAGTCTACGAACAAAAAAGCGCGAAGAACTTAATTTTTCAGCGAAAACTTTGATATCATCAGATCCAAAATATTTCAAAACGAGTCACTTCAGCAGCAAAAACTATGTCACGCTTGAGCTTGAACATAGCCTTCTACTTTGTTTACGTTTACAGTAGGGACCTACATAGGGAAATGAAATGTTCTGGGAGACATTTCAAACACTCAAAGTCATTCAAATTTAAGGTTGAAAACTTGTAGTTTTTCTTTGGTGCTGGCACTTTTCTTGTACCGAAGAAGCACAAACATAACAAAAACTATCAGATTATTATCAACAACAGTTTTACAATACTTTTGATTGTTATAAGTCTCGTTTTTTGCCAAAATGATTTTAAATTGATTCCGACCTTGTTCTTACATGACCTTGTTGCTCGATTGGAACCCAGATTTGACAGTTCGATTGGAACCATGAGAGTGACATTTCGCCTCTCCATATAGGCTCTCTAGTTTACAGCTGTAGTGCAGTTGTATTAGTGAGAAGCAGTGGGGATCATTCGAAAATCACGTTACGCATTCTGTCTTTTCAGTACCCAGTTTCTGAGTATCCCTCTGAGTCAAGGCGGTTTCAAAAAACATCCTAAAAGCAAAAAAAAAAATATTTTGTTGTTTGGACCAAGGGGAAAACCACTCTAATCAAAGAGCCCTGGGCACCATCGGGCACGTTCTCGGGCATCTTCGGGCACCCTCAGGCACCTTCAGGCACAAGCTCGGGCACCTTTCACTCTGACTTTGACAATGGATTTTCTAAATATCAAAGTAATCAAGTTTCTTTCTCTGTCATTTTAAGTGTTACGAAGAATTGATTCTGGTTGCAAAAATGCAATCAATTAAACTGATTTGTAACCAATAAGAAGTTTTATCGTGAAATCATGTGTTATTATAATATTCATTCGGTTTATAGGCCAGCCATAGACACAATTTTTTTTCAAGTAAGTTGGAAAGTAGTTTCTTAACCATAACTTTATAAATATTAAACCCACTTTTGTTTTCTAGATGTCGAAAGATAAACTCTTTCCTAAGGATGAATTCAATTGAAGCAAAATTTCAAAATATGTAATCAAATCTGGCTTTGGAAAATGCTTCATTTTATCGATGTGTTTTTTTTTAATGTATGTCAATTGAACAAAATAAAATAAAAACTATGTTCTAAAGAGGTTTAATGTGTAGAAATTTGTTTGTATGGATCAATCGTTTCATAGTCAAGAAAATAATCACATATCGACAAAAAATTTAAAAAAAAAAATTATGTCCATTTGAATGCTTTCAATGTGATTATTGTTGAAATAGATGTAACCGCCAAGGTAACCCCGCTGATTGCAATATTTTATCATTTGGCAATTACAAAATGGTGAAAAATCAACCCGTTGTTTCAAGTAAAACTTATTCAATGTTCTTGTTATAATGCTCTAAGAACAGCAGAATAAAAAAGAGGGAGCGATTTTTTTGGGCTTTTCTTCACCCTCTCTGGCTTGCTTTCGCTGCCGCTGCTGCCCATTTGAAATGTTTGTTGACCGGTTCCTTCCGAAATGCGTATACTGCTTCTCTCTTAACAAAAACATTTTTTTTATTTTTCGTTAAATTTTATTGAACTGATGGTGATTTTGTCGAAACACACGCTATTCAGCCACGTTCGTCTACGAATTGTTCAGTTCTGGAACCAGCTTCGGGTCATCGCTGAAATATTCATTAACAGAATTTGCTGGGCGGGACCACTTCTAAGTGGTTTGTTTATTTTTTTTTCCTGGAATAACAAAGTATCTGATCAAATGACATTATCGAGCTGTCAAATCGCAACATGGAGTTAAACTTTCTGTGCAGTTGCTGTGAAGCTAACCAAAGCTTTTCAAAAAGTTTAACTCCATGTTGCACGCACACACTCTCACTTTTAATTTCTCGATATAGCTTACAAAATGCTTCTTACCAAAAAGAAGTGAGCAAAATTTGCAACATTGGAATTATTCCAGCGAATCAAAGATGAAAATTGATTTCATCTAAGCAAAACCAAAAAATCAACACTGACAGATTTGTTCAAACTAAATAAACAAACAAAGTTACACGGTTGCTAAGCACCGACCAGTTTTTTTCTTGGCTTCAGGGCTCACTCGGGCACCTTCGGGCACGTTTGGGCAACTTTAAGGCACAGCCTACTCGAGGGCAATGAGCAGAGTGGTTTTCCCCTTGGTTTGGACCTTTTCAAAAAATCTCCAGAATTGAACTATGACTTTACAAGGGTAAACAATATTAACCCGTGTTGTTAATCATGCGAAAACAATTTTTTTAAAGACCTTAAAAATATGGTCAAAACAAAATTGTACTTCATTTCAAGTTGTAAATTTGGAGTAGAAAGTACTTTGCTGAAACTTTGAAAAATTGTACCGTTTTCGAGGTAAATCAATCTTAACTTTGTCCTTTGCGTAAAGTTTCCTCTTTTCGGAAAGTTCCGAAAAAATCCTAAAATTTATCCAAGAAACAATGAAAATTTGACCGCTTATGTATAGCTACAAAAAGGAAAAGAAACAGGAATATTCAAGGAATATTTAGGTGTTTTGGTTATCACCCAAATAGCACTAAGGGAGCGTTCTTTTATTACGTAACTAAAAAAATGCATTTTTAGAAATCCCCCCCAACTGCGTTACGTAATAAAAGAACGCTCCCTAATACTACCAACTAAATTTTCGAATTCCAATACCTCTCAGCATCTATTTATCCGATTTCAAATGCAAAAAAATACGTAAAATTTAATGATATTTCCTACAAAAATATTGTCAGAATGTGAAATTTAAGAAAGACAGTTGAAAAGCACATATTTTCACAAGCTTTGATCACAAAATCTGCTTTCTGGACTCATAGTATCATATATTTGCATTTACTTTTCATGTAATAACCCTAGTACCTAACATTTTTAAACTTACAGGTGTTATCATGGTTTTCGAAACCCTCATGTAGTGGATGAGATTGGTAGGCGAAAAATAAATAAGATACTCATACAAGCTAGTAATTGGAAATGCCACACCTTGCTTCGAATATACATTGGTGTTGAGTGTGTGCGTGTGCATGGCTGACGCGAGAGAGAGAAAAAGAAAAAAACAGTCTTGTGTTATGTTTTGGGCCTGAACAACGCGTGTTTCTGTGTCTCCGAAAATAAATAATCCCAAATATTCGGAAAATCTGAGAAAAATCCCGCTCCAGCCATGACACCTCATACGGCCTAAATAGACTTTTATGGCCTACTTAAAACCTAAAATGTTACTAGGGAAGCCCCCGAAAATTGTATGAATTGAGGAAAAACTAATGTTGGTAAATAGTTTTTTTATACAGAACGGTTACGTACTTATCCGAATTTAAAATACAACATAAAAATCGCAAAATTTCAAAAATTGAATGAATGATTTTCTGCTATCGGATGATTGAACCTTGATCAAAAAATTCTACTTGTTTGAAAACTAACTAAATTTGAGTTCCTTCGATCTCAGGATGCAGAATACCTTTTTAAAATAAAATAATATTCTAATGAATCATTAGGGTTTCTTCTTGCTTTACACAAATCATAAATTTCGGATTATGAGAGATTTCCTACACTTTCACACCTCAAAACGTCCTATTTTCCACCTGAGCATTCTTTTCTGTCCATCTGAACCATCGCACCTTCTACAATAAAAAAAAGCTGCAAGATGCTGCCGAAGGATGCGTGGAAGAAAAGATTATGTATAGTTTTAATGTGTTTCCCCTCGCTGTTTGGTGCGCTCATAAATATGTATTTCCCTGAGGTGCTATTTTCATTGACACCATTCAGCAGCAGAAGAAGCACGGAGGATCCACTTCTGTTTTTATCGTACTTTTTTGTCGCCTTCGAGATTTTTTTTAACGTGGAAAAAGGGGGTTGGCGAGCTACGAGACGAAATAACGTTAAGAGATTTTAACGGAACTGGAATCGATAGAGTAATCTGGAGGGAAAAGTGTGGAAATGGGGAGGGGGATGCTGTATCTGCACAAACTGCAAGCACGACTCGTAATGATTAACTTAAATATGCTGAAGAAGGTATTCTTGGATGAAGAGGGTACTCCTAGAAAAGAGACGAGTGGACAAAGGATAAAATGAAAATTTAATTACATTGAAAGCTTTATTGAATAAAGGTAATTTATTAGATTTTCCCTCTTGATGAACGTGTCATCATGCCCAGAACAGACGATAACTTATTAAATTAATAAAGCTAAACTAGTTATTGCTAATATTCCTTTGAACCAATAGTTACTTCAATAAAATTTTAGAAAACACTTTTCGACTAATCCTTTCAAAAAAGTTGCCCAAACTTGGATCAAAGCTCCCAGCACGACGTTCTAAATCCAGCCAGCCCGGCTCGTCATGTGTCACGAACTTATAATTAAATTCGGTTCCCCATCAGGAACCAATCTAGCCCAAAAATGGCCGCACGACACCTCGGGGATACTCTTGCCAAACTTGCATCCAACTGTGTGCACCAGCTAGGCCATCGAAACTTTTGGTCACAAATTTTAATCAATATTGGCACTGCTGCACATGTCGGCTTGGGTGGTCTACCCAGGACACACTACCTAGTTCAGGGCACTAAATCATGTCGTCGACACTGCTGCTGCTGATCTAAAATCGAGGCTTGCTTATCCATCTACACTAGATATCGTGCTGTGAGGAAGGTTGTAGGGAAAAAAATAACTGAATTTACATGGACATTTGTCACACCTAACCCCATGAAACATGTTTTTGGGAACACTAAAGGTGGTTGAAAATTTACTTGAATAAAAAAAATATAACGAAAAATGTGAAAAATTTAAAACGAAAATACATCGAATAGACAAACATTCATGTTATTAAAAAAGGAGGATATCAAGAAGATAAAAAATAACAATCATTCGAAATATTTAGGAAAAAAAATCATTTGACAACATGAAAATAATCAACAACTTAAATTGTTGAAAACATAAAAGAAAAAAGAACAAATAAAAAAACTGAAATTCCAAGTGTAGAAAAGCAATAAAAATTTAAAAAAAATTAAGGAATTAGGAATATAAACAATCAAGAGGATCTAAAAATCGAAGAATTTTTAAATGATTCAAAAAAATAAATATCAAGAGATTTTTTTTAAGGAAATCTATTAATTTTTTAATTAAATATAGTTTTTTAATGTTTCCTATAATAATTACACTCGATTAACATATTAAGTGGACAGCTGTTGGTCTTCAGCTTTAGTTGGCTTTTACGTGATTTTAACACTGTTCATTTAGGCCGTTGCAAATATTTTTTTAAGTTTATGTCCCTCGGCTCTGACCAAAGTCGAGGGGGAGCGGGGGGGGGCAACAAAATAAAACATATAAAAATTTAAATTACAAGCCTAGGTTTCAACATTTGGATGAAAAAAGTGTTTCAAAATGCATTTTACAGGCGTACTGTTGCTTTCCAATCATTAGTTTTGAAAATATCGAGGCATTGACGGATTTTTTTTTTCGCAAAAAAAAAACTTTTCGTGGGACTGTACATTGGTCTTACATGAAAATTTCAAATGTTTCCAAAGGAGTTCAAACATGCTAAATATGATTATAAACGCGGGAAATGCATTTTAACTAGTTTTCAGTTGATTAAACTTTAATTTTCATTGAAATTTTGAAGTTTTTCGAAAAAATAAATTTTGCCCCCTGATTATTCAGGCCAACTTTAAAGGGGGAGGGGGGGCGACATAAACTTTGAAAAATATTTGCAACGGCCTCACATAATTCAAAAAGTACATGATTTATCATTTTTGTAACACTAGGTACAATGAGGAAAAATGATAAGAAAACATAACCTAACCTGGAACTAACTTAAGGGTGCACAGCAGCCAAGGAAGTTGTTGTCTTCTTATTCCAAAATTGCCAAACTTACGAACCCAATCCTGCAACAATTTGATTGTCAAAAAAGTAAAAATTTTGTTGTAAATTGTTTTGTACACAGTACATTAGGGTATGAATAAAAAATGATATCGATAGTTCCCGTAGTTTGGAAGATACTAAAATATAAAAAAAATCTTGGTGCAAAAGCTTTAGAAATTCAAAGCAATTCAATGTGATTCAAATAAATCGATCATCAATTCAACGATCAATTTTAAATAATCAGAAACTCAGCCCGTCGATTTTGAATTCATCACTACTCATTTACACAAGTTTGAGAAGAGATGAGATGAGAAGAGATGAGAAGAGATGAGTAGAGATGAGAAGAGTTGAGAAGAGTTGAGAAGAGATGAGAAGAGATGAGAAGAGATGAGAAGAGATGAGAAGAGATGAGAAGCGATGAGAAGAGATGAGAAGAGATGAGAAGAGACAAGTAGTAATCGATGTTATTTTAAATAATCAAAAGAACTTTGAACAGCCCCAATTCGCAACTTTTCCACCCCAATACTGTAACATCGATCCAATATCGTTGCCAAGTGTCACGTTTGAACGTAACATACCGAGCCGCCCAACTCACGTCCTCGTTCTGTGGTCCGAAAAAAAACCCGCCACTCGAAACTTTTCCACTTGGCCACATATCATCCGGTCATCCGGTTGGCCAGCTGCCGCGGCCAGGTTCGGCAATCAGGCAACGTGCCAACCCGGGGCTCTGAGTGTGTAATAATAAATTCTAATTACTGGAAACCCGCTTTTCGAAGGTTGCTCCTGCTGGAACTTCCGCATTGTTGGGCTCAAATTGCAGGACGGTTTATTACTTTTGTGCGCAACTCTTCCATCTTTTTTTCTGCTGCTGCTGCTGTTACAATTTGGTGCATCATGAGCTGCAGCTGCCAGATTCTGTCTGTGGTCCAACCTGTGAATAATTAAAACTGATTGCCTCCCACGCACGCCATCTCGCTTCCACATGGCTTGGCTCTCTATCACCTAGCCAAGAAGGGGGGAGCTTGGTGTTGCATCATGGAAGGGTTTTAGTGTTCATAAATTTTTTCACTGCAGTGTTTCCTTACAGAAATGGAGAATTAATCACATGTGATCCAACAAAAAATCATTAAATTTGCCATTACTTTCCCAATTTTTCTGTAATTTATGTTATTTTTATCCCTCAATATTGTAAAAAATCAATTTTATTCTAAACTACAACTGGGTATTTTTTGTATATTGCGGTTTTGATTAGATTAGATTAAAGTCAAGTTATGGTTATGTACACATGGTCAAAGAAGGAAAAAAAAATCAAGCCAAATTTTAAAAATTTTGAAGCATAGAATACCACCAAAAATTTATACATTGATGCAGTTGAGCTAGTACTAAAAGCATACAAAATATCAACGAAACGAAACTATTGGCACTACGCCCCCCGGGGCATGGCCTTCCTCTAACGTGGGATTTCTGCTCCAGCGCCTCTGACGAGACAGGAGAAACCGGGACCGACGTTTTACTTCACCATCCGATAGAAGCTCAGTGGATAAGGCGGGAATCGAACCCGCGTCTCATAGCATCATCGGGATCGGCAGCCGAAGCCGCTACCCCTGCGCCACGAGACCCACCAAAATATCATTGAACCTCTAAAAACATCCCTATTCCGATCTGTCCCGGAATTAAAAATTTGTAAAACTCTTAATTGATTATATTTTTTTTTGCTTCTATTGAAACATTCATTTGTCGATATCTGAGCAAACTTTTGCTCAGATTTTCACTGTAAAAAAATGCATTCGTGAAATTTACTAATCTTACAAATATTTTTTTTCTCAATTTTACATTGAAGCTTTACTTTACAGACAATCAAAACTAATTGTTTTAGGACCTTTAATATAAAATGTTGAAATGATTCATTGATTTTTACAATCTGTAGAATCAAATCAAGCCTTTTAATCTTTATACAAATTTTGAATTTATAAACCACATATCGGTTAAAAACATTTAACTTTTGGATAAAAATTTCATATATTTATTGATATTTTGAAATTTTTTGATAGAAGGTTAGGGTTAGAACAACTAAATTCACGGTACCCTAAAACGGCTGCGGAGTCGGGTCGTATTTCAAGCGACTCCGACTCCGACTCCAGCTTTCTGATTTAAGCTGACTCCGACTCTGACTCCGGCTCCGGCTTTCCACAAATTGTTGACTCCGGCTCCGACTCCGACTCCGACATACCCACTCTAGCCGACTCCGACTCTGACTCCGACTCCAGCTTTCCAAAATTTGTTGTCTCCTGCTCCGACTCCGACTCCGACACCTAATCTGTATTTTAATTATAAAAAAACGCATTTTCAGCACAACAATTTTCTGAGTAAATTTGAATTTTGTTGTTTGAAAAATTGGAACATTTTATTTAACTACTTTAAATTTACATTCATTTTTTTTAAGTTAATAAGCTAGCTACACTAATTTTTAATTGTTATTTTTTCAGCAAGTTTTCATTTACTAAAAATTTCAGTAGTGCAGATTTCAGGTAACTATCAAAGATGGTTTTGAAATAAACCATTTTCAAAGTAACTATTTTTTAAAGCTTTTTTGAATTTATATGAGAAGACGTACATGGACATTAAACAAACGTACACACTTTAAACATACAAATCATAAGAAAATTCTAATATTCGAAAAATAAATCAAATTATATCAATTATATCCCCGTTTTGAGGCATTTAAAAAAAATTAGACTTGTTCAACGATATTGTTTAAGGATCAACACTTTAAGAGTTTTGTAGAGAAATTGTAAACAGTGGGATTATCGATATATCTAATAAATTCTATGACTCGTTTATGCAAAATTGCATATGCGAGGCATAAGAGCGCCGGTTTAACTGTATTTCAAAATTAGTTGCAACTTATTTTCGATATTTTTTCCAGCTTGAAATGTTTTTAGCAAGACACTTTGATTTGTTTTTATTCACATACAAAATGAGCATGTTGCGTTCCAAGTAGAAGATTTATATAATAGTTGATAATGTTTTAAAAACATAATTATTTTTGTTAAATTCTGATAGTGAGCTTTCCAATCACAATAAAAATGTTTCGAAAACTTCATGGTATCTGATAAATATCTTGAACCAAAAAATAAATCAAACAAAAAATGTCAACGCAGTGCATGCAAATCAATAAATAAATAAATAAAATTAAAAATGGAAATCCACCTGAATTATAACTAATATTAAACAATAAATAAGTTCGTAAATTATATTAAATTTTTTGACAACTCCAACTCCGGGTCTATCACAAATTTACGACTCCGACTCCGACTCCGATTCCAGCTCATACAATTTTGACGACTCCGACTCCGACTCCAACTCCAGGTCCCCAAAAAGTCCCGACTCCACCGACTCCGGCTCCGATTCCGACTCCGACTCCACAGCCCTGGTTACAACTTTGTTGAAGACATCAAATCGATCGAGAAATTCTTTCAAAAGATACAGAAAAATAAACAATTTTTTTTTGTGAAAAAATGGCAATACTACAACTTGAGTATATTGCTCCCTAGCACAAAATATACACTTCACACAATATCTTTAAAGGGTATATATCTATGAGTTAAAATCGAATTGATTCAAACAAAAAAATATTCCAAGTCAAATCATTTGATACTCTTCAAATTAATTGAATAATTCTATATAACCAGCTTCTTTATGCACAAGTTATTATGAAATACGAAAATTATTATAACTTTTATCATTGTTATCCGAGCATTCGTTGGTGAAGGTTGTCTGAATCAACATGACTCGTCGCGTCCCGGCGCAAAACGCCGGCAATATTGCCCTACCTGCGGCTCAAGCAGGCAAAAAAGTGGGAATTTCCAAAAGGAAGGTTGAGGCCTCAACTGATGGCCAAAAACCGGGGATTTCCAAAAGGAAGGTGCTTTTGGAAGTGACATCGAACAGCAAAAAGACGAAAAAGAGCGACGGTACTGTACCGATGGATGAGGAGGAGGAGAACTCTTCATCGCACGAGGAGCAGCTTTTGAAGAACAACAAGTTTGCTGGACTGCCTGACGAGGACCAGGTAGCGGAAGCAAAGGAGAATGAAGTGAAACAGCGAAAGGAGAAACTGCCTCCTTTTTATGTGCGGCAATCAGCAGCAACGATCGACTTTCGAGCGGGGCTGGTTGAACTCATCAAGTCTGGGAAAGTCCAAGGCAACATTCGTCTGTGTCAGGACGGATTTAAGGTGCTGGTGCAATCCAGGCAGCACTATCAACTGGTCAAGGATTACTTGACCGAAAACGAGGCGGAGTACTTTACCCATGATGTCGTCATGGATAAGCCGTACAAAATCGTCGTCAGAGGTCTGTACGACATGCCAGTGGAGGAATTAGCTGCCGAGCTAAAAGTTTTGAAACTGGATGTGTTGGCCGTGCACAAAATGAGCCGACGCAACAAAGACATCAAGTACCGTGACCAGCTCTACCTGCTGCATTTGGCTAAGGGATCGACGACGCTTCCTGAGCTGAAGGCAATTCGAGCGGTTTTCAACATTATCGTGTCGTGGGAGCGATACCGACCAGTGCATCGTGACGTCACACAATGCTTCAACTGCCTGGGCTTCGGGCACGGAGGTAAGAACTGCCACCTGAAGCGTCGTTGCGCCAAATGTGGTACCGATGCGCACATCACATCCCAGTGCATCCAAGATTCGCTGGTGAAGTGCCTCAACTGCAACGGTGAGCACTCGTCAACCGACCGAAAGTGCCCCAAGAGAGCTGAGTTCGTGAAAATTCGGCAGCAAGCATCGACGAAGAATCAGCCTCAGCGTCGTAGAACTCCTCCAGCCCTGGTGGAGCAAAATTTTCCACCTCTTCAACCGCGACGCCAGGTCCCGAACTTGGCACCGTTGCCGTTGGATCCCAGGAAGAGAGCTGAGATGAATCATCCACGGCCGGGTTCCAGCCAGGAGCCGAGACCGCCACCACCGGGCTTCAGCCAGGAGCCAAGACCAACCCAAGAACCAGCAGTTGAGGAAAATGGTAATGATCTTTACACCTCAACCGAACTCCTCAATATTTTCAAACAGATGTCCGCTGCACTGCGTGGATGCAAAACCAAGACCCAGCAGATTGAAGTGCTGACCTCGTTCGTCATCCAGTATGGATCGTAGGTCCCTCAAGCTGCTGAATTGGAACGCTTGCTCCATTAGGAGGAAGAATTTAGAGCTGGTGGATTTTCTTCGCGAGAAGGAGATCGACGTAGCTGCCATCACGGAAACTCATCTGAAGCCCGGTGAAAAAGTTTATCTGCAAAACTACAAGATCGCGACGCAGCTCGATAGGACCACCTCTGGAGGAGGAGGTGTGCTTGTCGCTGTTCATCGTGATCTCAAGCCACGCCGGCTGCCACACTTTAAGCTGGACATCATCGAGGCCGTTGGGGTGGAAATTCCCACTTCGGTTGGCCCAGTACTCTTCATTGCTGCATACTGCCCACGTCAGGTGAATGCCAGAGATGGTTCAGCAGCAAAACTGAAGAGCGATATCCAGAAGCTGACACGGCGGAGCGCAAAGTACATCATCGCTGGTGACCTCAACGCGAAGCATGAAGTTTGGGGCAACAGCAGGAGGAATCGGAACGGAGTGATTCTGCACAACGATCTGCAAAACGGATACTACAACGTTGTGAGTCCGGATCGTCCAACGAGGGTGGCTCGGTCTGGGAATCACTCAATCATCGACTTCTTCATTACCAATATGGCTGAGAACGTGGCTCATCCTGAGGTGTTTGAAGAGTTGAGTTCTGATCACTATCCGGTGGTTGTGGAGGTTGGAGCTTCCGTTACTCCGCAGCGGCAACCAACCCGGAAAGATTACCACAACGTTGACTGGCAGCAGTTTCAGCAAGTGGTCGACAGCAACATCGACTATGATCAACACCCGGAAACTTCTGCTGATATTGATCGTTCGCTGGAGGTGATCCAGCAGGCTATCAACCAAGCAGAGGCTGCCAACGTTCGGGAGGTTCCTGTTAATTTTAAGGTAACTGATATTGACGTAGATACTAAACACTTGATTAGACTTAGGAATGTTTATAGGAGACAATATCAACGGACTGGGGACTATGACAAAAGATTTCAGTGAACAATTTGAACAAAATCATACAAGACCGACTTGACAATATCAGAAATCAAGAATTTTCAAAACATGTAAGCCAGCTTGGGAATTATTCAAAACCATTTTGGAAACTTTCAAAAGTTCTTAAAAACAAACCAAAGCCTATTCCTCCTCTTATTGTTGAGGATTCTCCTTTGATTACATCCGAGGAAAAGGCAAATGCACTTGGGCTTCATTTTGTTAGTTCACATAATCTTGGCGCTTCCATGACCAGCCGTAAAGAAACATCAGTTGCCAATAGTATTTCAACAATCAATGACTCTACCTTTGAATTTCCTGCAGATTCCCATGTTTCTGGTGAGGAAGTCAAAGTTGCAGTTAAACAAATGAAAAATATGAAAGCTCCAGGCTTTGATAACATTTTAATCTAGTGTTGAAAAAACAGAGTGATCAGTTCTTTCAACATCTAGCCAATATTTTCAATAAATGTTTGCAACTTGGTTACTTCCCCACCAATTGGAAGCTGGGCAAAGTCATACCAATTTTGAAGCCTCAAAAGATCCAACATCGCCAACAAGTTATCGTCCCATTAGTCTTTTGAGTAGTCTGTCCAAACTCTTTGAGAAGGTCATCTATTCAAGGCTTTTGGATTTTACCAACGATAATAATATAATTTTGAATGAGCAGTTTGGCTTCCGAAAGGGACATAATACTGCTCATCAGCTTACGAGTAACTAAAATCATCAAGCAGAACAAGCTTGAGTCTAAATCAACTGCTATGGCTTTGTTGGATGTTGAGAAGGCTTTTGACAATGTTTGGCATGATGGTTTGATACATAAACTGTATTTATACGGTTTTCCAATGTATCTTATCAAAATTATCCAGCACTATCTTTCGGAGAGATCGTTCAAGGTTTTTCTGAATGGGATTGCTTCTGGATTATTCAACATTGATGCTGGGGTTCCCAAGGAAGTATTCTTGGCCCACTTCTGTACAATATTTTTACATCTGATTTGCCTACTCTTCCTGGTAATGGTGTGTTGTCACTTTTTGCTGATGACACTGCCGTTATTTATAAGGGTAAAATAACCAGATATTTAGTTGGCCGTCTTCAGAAGGGTCTTGACGTTCTTTCCGAATACTTTGGCGACTGGAAAATTCGCATAAATGCAGCCAAAACTCAAACCATCATTTTTCCACTTTCCAAATCGGCCAGATTTGTCCCAAAGGATGATGTTTTGATTAAAATGAATGATGTTTCGATACCCTGGTCAAAGGAAGTTGTCTATTTAGGTCTCATACTTGACTCGAAACTATTGTTTCGGCAGCATGTAGATAAAATATTGAACAAGTGCAGCATTCTCATCAGGTGTTTGTATCCTTTAATTAACAGAAAATCAAAGCTATCTTTGAAAAATAAGCTAGCAGTTTACAAACAAATAATTTACCCCGTTATTGAGTATGCAGTACCTGTTTGGGAGTGTTGCGCTAGAACTCATAAATTGAAGCTCCAGCGTGTCCAAAACAAGGTACTCAAAATGGTTTTGAATGTTCCTGGCTGGACAAGATCAAGTGAGGTTCATGAATTAGCAGAAGTAAAAATGTTGGATCAGAAGATTCAAGAAAAATGTTTGAAATTCAGGGAAAAATGTGCTATATCTGAATACCCCTTGATTCAAGGATTGGTTTAGTTTATGGTAAGATTAAGTTAGTTTTAGGTTAGGTTATGTTTTCTTAACATTTTTTCCTCATTGTACCTAGTGTTACAAAAATGATAAATCATATACTTTTAAAGTTATAAAAATGAACAGTGTTTAAATCACGAAAAGCAAACTAAAGCTGAAGAGCCACAGCTGACCACTTATTATGTAAATCAAATGTAATTATTATAAGAAAGATTCAATAAAGTATATTTAATTCAAAAAAAAAAAAAAAATTATAACTTTTAATAAGTTTCTGCAAAATAAAGCCAATTCGTTTTTTTTAATTTGTGCTTAGCCACCCCTGACATCAGCCACTCACTGCCATAATTTGTACGTGCGCAACGACGGGTGCACTCTTGACCGGGGCAAAAGTTTTTCACACCCCGGGCAGCGAAATGCTCATCATGAATCACACCCAGAGAAATGGAGGGTAGGTGGAGAGTTTTCCTCCCCCCTCCCCACATTTTTTTCCACCCAAAACCACCCCAGGGGGGGCATCACCACACTGACACGATGCTAATACCAAAAACTAAACAAAACAGTAGCAGTAGCAAATGACACTCTGGAAAAGTATGGAGTAGTTGAGGAGAAGAAGGGAAGAAAAAAAAAGTTGCCACATTTGCTCATCTACGTGTCCTAATTGAGATGAGTTTTGTGCCACAGTTGCCGAGGTTGGTGTGATGGTTGCTTGTCACATTTGTTTTTGGTATGATAATTTCAAAGCCCAATTTACAGATGCTGAATTTCTTTGACAAAAATAAGTTTTTTTCGCGTCTATAACAAGTTAGCACACAGAAAAAAAATCGTGGTAGTATTACATGAGCAGTTCTCTAGGATTTCGGTCATTCGATTTTTTTTGTATTTTTTAATCCGACTGAAACTTTTTTGGTGCCTTCGGTATGCCCAAAGAAGCCATTTTGCATCATTAGTTTGTCCATATAATTTTCCATACAAATTCGGCAGCTGTCCATACAAAATGATGTATGAAAATTCAAAATCTGTATCTTTTGAAGGAATTTTTGATCGATTTGGTGTCTTCGGCAAAGTTGTAGGTATGGATACGGACTACACTGGAAAAAATAATACACGGTAAAAAAATTTGGTGATTTTTATTTAACTTTATCACTAAAACTTGATTTACAAAAAAACACTATTTTTAATTTTTTTATTTTTGATATGTTTTAGAAGGCATAAAATGCCAACTTTTCAGAAATTTCAGGTTGTGCAAAAAATCACTGACCGAGTTATGAATTTTTTAATCAATACTGATTTTTTCAAAAAATCGAAATTTTGGTCGTAAAAATTTTTCAACTTCATTCGATGTAAAATCAAATTTGCAATCAAAAAGTACTTTACTGAAATTTTGATAAAGTGCACCGTTTTCAAGTTATAGCCAAACATTCAATATTACGCCCTTTTAAAATGTTTGTCTTGATTTGAAAATTCCAAAAATATTTTTTTCGAAAAGATCGGAAAATTTCACAATTGTTTCATATATTAACATTGAAAATCGGACCATTAGTTGCTGAGATATTGACGATAGAAAATGGTGGGTTGTTTGGGTGAAACTTAGAAAACATCAATTTTCCTGTTTTTAAACCTTTGCATTGCAATATCTCAGCAACTAAAGGTCGTATCAACATAGTCCGAATAAGCAAAATATAGAGAATTTTCTCAGCTTTTCAAAAATATTTTTTTCAAAACTGGGCAAACATGTGCACTAATTTAAAAATGAAAACTGCGACTATTTTCAAAAAAGTCACTTAAATATGGCTATAACTTGAAAACGGTGCACTTTATCAAAATTTTAGTAAAGTACTTTTGATTGCAAATTTGATTTTACATCGAAAAATGAAGTTGAAAATTTTACGACCAAAATTTCGATTTTTGAAAAAATCAGTATTGATTAAAAATTCATAACTCGGTCAGTGATTTTTGCACAACCTGAAATTTCTGAAAAGTTGGCATTTTATCTCTTCTAAAACATATCAAAAAAAAAAAATTAAAAATAGTGTTTTTTTGTAAATCAAGTTTTAGTGATAAAAGTTAAATAAAAAATCACCAAACCGTGTATTATTTTTTCCAGTGTAGTCCGTATCCATACCTACAACTTTGCCGAAGACACCAAATCGATCAAAAATTCCTTCAAAAGATACAGATTTTGAATTTTCATACATCATTTTTGTATGGACAGCTGCCGAATTTGTATGGAAAATTATATGGACAAACTAATGATGCAAAATGGCTTCTTTGGGCATACCGAAGGCACCAAAAAAGTTTCAGCCGGATTAAAAAATACAAAAATTAAAATTGAAGAAAAAAGACCGATTTCGTAGAGAATTGCTCACATCTGAAAAAAAGGTGTAATTTTACCTCTGGAAATGTGTAATTTTACCATTTTTCTGGTGTAATGTCACTTTTTCAGTCTTAAATGAGGTAAAATTACATCATAAAAGAGGTAATATTCAACCTTCCAAAATTACAGCTTCCAAATTTACAATATTTTTTTTTTGTGCACTTTGTGTTAAGTTGTACAATGGTTCTAAGAACAATTGTGCAACAAGCTTTCTATTTAGGATCAGAATCAACGTAGAATAGATTATGTCATCTTTTGGAGGTCAAAATGGCGTCCGCAGCTCATTTTCCACCACCTGACGTTTGTGACAAGCGAGCACAAACTTGCAACCTTCCGGCGGTCACCACATCCAGTTTGTTGTGGAGAGCAGTTGGTTGTAGCTCATAGCTCCGGGGGCTGGCATGTTCATCAAATTCCAACTTGCCAACGGGCGTCGTCACACGTTTGGGACCGTGTTGGTAACGGGACTTGGCAACCTGCTCGGACGTTGGGGGCGGAAGGTGTCGGATGTGGTGTGTGCAATTGTACGAAATTGAGTTTACAACCCAAGTGGGACCAACTCCACACACAAATAGTGCTACTGTCCGTGATATCTCACTTTGGTTCAAGTGGCCTAAGTAGCTTGGAAGCTGCTGATGAGGTTGGAAGGTTCGGGGTGAAAAACTGAAAACAAGGTCGCATCATCAGAACCTGGTCGGGTCTGAGGTTCTGGGAGTGGTAGGAAAAATGTCTCGGGTGTTTTGTACCGTCCGTGTGTTGATGTTGACCATTTCAGGAAATTAGGTTTGTGGTTGGGGGACCACACTAACGGAGCTACTTTGTTCGCAGTGCACCTGGAAAAGCGTATTACACTGATGTTGTTGGTTCGATTCGAGGTAATCCTCTTGTGAGGACTAGATTTTATCATGATTGTGGGAATTAACAATGCCAGAGCAAGAAGCAGGCCACTTTAGATGTGGAGATGCAGCTGAGCAACGATTGGTTCTTGCTAAATCCAACTGATAACACTCTTTTGATTCCATTTTATCAAAATGAGAACAATTTACGTCCTTGTATTTGTCACAAATTCGATACACTCCTTTCTACACTCCATACGTACGTTTAACTATCAACATTCCAACGCCCAAGTCTCCATAAAAGTTGGGACGGTAACTTCAACTCGTTGGTTCTCGGGCATAACTCACCTAATCAAGATGATTCTTTTTTCCAGTGATTTGTTAGGATGTTCCTAGAACTTTGCAGAGCTCAATTTGAACAAATTTGTCATTTTTTTTTTTCTAACATCGTTCCAACTTTTTTTTTCGCGTGTAAAAAAATCGCAAAAAATCCGCAGTCTTTTAAAAAAAGGTGGAACGATGTTTTCGGTCGCAGAAATTACAGATTTGATCAAATTGATTTCTTCGAAGAACGCTGCCCAAGAACCAGCGAGTTGAAGTTACCGTTCCAACTTTGTTGGGAGGCTTGGGCGTCCGTGTAAGTTGGACATGCGTTGGGCGTTCCAGTGTTAACAAGTAAAATAGTATTCAATGATTTTGATATTTTTCTAAAGAGAAACTGGTTTTCTCACTTTTTATAATGCTATTTATTACTAGTTTGTTATTCCTATAAACTCTGAATGTTTAATTGGTAAGTAAGATTTAATTTCGAAAATTTGCCACACGTCGATAAACCTGTATCACGAGAACGGAATTTCTGATCGATTTAGTGTCTTCGATAAAGTATAGTTAATATTGGTCAGAACTTCTGAGCATGAGCATGAGCATGGTTGACTGCCAATGAGGTGCTACTCCGTTATTGACAGATCAGCTGAAGTTAAACAATGAATCAAAAATGATCAGTGGGAGCCAACCATCCGTTCACTGTTTAACCTCTGAAGATCCTTACTTTATTAGTCAATACCGGCGCCCTCCCAAGAAGCCTGCAGTTCAACGAAAGGGAGGAATGTTAGTCCGATAGTTGAAGTTGCAGACTCATCAAGCACATAGTTTTTCGCTATATACTTGTTGATACCGCTTGAGACCGTTGAATCCACAGCATTTCCTTCAAGCATCACGTGATTAATTTTTTTTTTTGGTTAGAAGGATAAGGTATTGGCTTTTCGATGCCTCCCGAGCTACGACGCTATGGGGAGGACTTTCATAACAAACCCGTCGGCGAGCCTTCCGAGCAACGATGCTATGGGAAGGTCTTTCTGGTTAACACACAAAATCACTCATACACAGTTATTTTGCACCACAATTAACTCAACGATCCAAACTGTCAGTGCGTCTTACGATCATTGTATAGAAATGGCTTTTTCACCGCAAAAAATAAAAACTTATTCGAAAAATTCAAACACAATCCATCCGACGCCGTGCCTTCCGATCAACGATGATATAGGAAGGGCTTTGAAAATCACAAAAAAAACACTTTTCACTCCGAATATTGTTTACGACCACGCGCTCCTTTTGCCAATTATGCACTGATGACGCTGCATTTTCAGAGGGTAATCTTCTTCTCGCAGCACACAATTCACGACAAAAATGCGAAACAAAAGGCATACACAAAAAAAAATCACTTTTCACTCCGAATATTTTTTAAGACCACGCGCTCCCTTTGCCAATTATGCACTCATAGTTAATATTGGTCAGAACTTCTTAGAAAAAAGTCACTCTTAAAAAAAATCCTATTTTTTTATTCGACATTTCACACATAAATCTGATTGCGCAAAATAATCATTTTTGAAAAATCTCTTTTTCGATATGTTTTAGATGAGGGTAAGTTCCTACAAACTCACACGAAATCGGGAAAAAATGCCTCGACCCCTTTTCGATTTGCGTGAAACTTTGTCCCTTATCAAGAATCCGAGGTCCGTTTTTTGAAATCTCGTGACGGTGGGGCGGTCCGACCCCTTCCATTTTTGATCATGCGAAAAAAAAGTTACTTTTTGAGTTTCTCTTTGTTTCGTCGTCCGTGTCTGTCGCGGATGTCGATGAACGGCCATGATCAACAACGACCAAATTTTTATAAAAGTCATTATTTGTTCGAAAAATTTGCAGCACTGCCAAAAAATATTTGACCAGCTCGTGCCATAGCTCAAATTATGGCATTTTTCTCTTCCATGAATGAGAATTTTTGAGTGAAAAGTCGAGTAAAAATAACTGTTATTTCATGAATGTAACTATTTTTTTCTGAGAAGTCCAAAGCAATAACTACAACTTTGCCAAAGTCACCAAATCGATCAGATGATCCATTCTCAAGATATAGATTTTTGAACATTTTAATAGTCTTGTAAGTACAGCTTTCAAAATTATATGAACAAATGAACACGAACAACGAACAAATGATATCAAAAACCTAGTTTGCTGCGTATTCTAGCAATGCACTAGCCACAACAATCGTTCAAAGGGGTCATTGTTATGTAAAATTGGCTGAACTTCTCGAAAACAAAAACTTTCAAAAGCACACGATTGAGTTTTAGGGATGAAAACTTCTAAAAACTGTAAAAAAAATGTAAAAATCACCCCTTTCAAAAAACACATTTTTGCAATCCGGCTGTGAAACTGTCAACTTTTTCTGTCCTTCTGGAGAAACGATACGGCCTTCTTTTAACTACCAAAAATTACAGATTTGAAAATCAATTAATTTTAAAACCAGTGCCGAAAAGTCCTGCTATTTCGTTTTGTTTTGAGCGGTGAATTTACTCAACACACATGAATGTTTGACATAAAATTCCATTCAAAAAGCGTTTTTTTCGGAATTGCAAAAAACTTGTTGCAAACTTGATTTTTTTCAGCACTCGTCGTATTTATCCAACTCAGTAAACCTCATTGAATAAATGGGCTGACAAAGTGTGAACAAGACGTAGGACAAAGTTTGAAACTGCGTCCAGTGCAGGTTGTGCAATCGTGTGCTTATAGTTAGTCGGTATTACTAACTAGGAAATTTATTTTCCCTGAACAGAGAGTGGTCATCAAGGCTTGGCTGCGGCCACTGCCTTACAAAAAGTGCCAACCTTTTTCTACAAAATGGTCGGCACGGCATCGATGCTGTGAGCGTCGGAATGATGTGAGATCGGTAAGGATCGTGTGGTTAGCGTTGGGGTTGATTTTTGGGACAATTGTTTGGACAAGTCGTTTTCTAAGGCCCTTTTTGGACTTTGTCCAGGCCGTATTTTCTTTTCCACATAACTTCAAGATATTCAACAAAATGGCGGCTGGAGGACTACAGCTTCTGCAGCAGTGGATCGATCAGCGGTGGACGAGCGGTGCAGCAGGAGAACCGGCTGGAAGCCGGTGCGGTCCGTTCATTTCGGCGGGATGCTGGAATGACGGCGGGTCACGAAGACCGGGCCGTTTGAAGGAGTCTACTGATGCATTTTGGCCAACAGCAGGGGGGATTACACACTATAACACTGACACATTTACATTAGAGTTGAGTTGGAGAATTTGAACGGTGTGCGTCGCGGTCCTCGCGCAGGATTTTCGTTGCCGTTTCCGTCTTTGTTGTTCCCCCGATTGTGTGTGTATTTCGATCCGGGCGGTTTCGGGATGTTTGACAGTTGAGTTGGAGAATTTGAACGGTGTGCGTCGCGGTCCTCGCGCAGGATTTTCGTTGCCGTTATCGTCTTTGTTGTTCCCCCGATTGTGTGTGTATTTCGATCCGGGCGGTTTCGGGATGTTTGACAGTTGAGTTGGAGAATTTGAACGGTGTGCGTCGCGGTCCTCGCGCAGGATTTTCGTTGCCGTTATCGTCTTTGTTGTCCCCCCGATTGTGTGTATATTTCGATCCGGGCGGTTTCGGGATGTTTGACAGTTGAGTTGGAGAATTTGAACGGTGTGCGTCGCGGTCCTCGCGCAGGATTTTCGTTGCCGTTTCCGTCTTTGTTGTTCCCCCGATTGTGTGTGTATTTCGATCCGGGCGGTTTCGGGATGTTTGACAGTTGCGTTGGAGAATTTGAACGGTGCGCGTCGCGGTCATCACGCAGGATTTTCGTTGCCATTTCCGTCTTTGTTGTCCCCCGGATTGTGTGTGTATTTCAATCCGGGCGGTTTCGGGATGTTTGACAGTTGAGTTGGAGAATTTGAACGGTGTGCGTCGCGGTCCTCGCGCAGGATTTTCGTTGCCGTTTCCGTCGTTGTTGTCCCCCCGATTGTGCGTGTATTTCGATCCGGGCGGTTTCGCGTTTTCGCATTTTATTTCGTTTTATCTTTCCACAGCCGGCTGTTTAAGATTAAATCATTTATGCTAAACTCAACACCAAATAACCGGGAATAGTCTCATCCGCATACTCCGACTGTTTGCCTTGAGAATGCATAATACATCACACCATTAAACAAAATTTATTGATTATTGGGTCGCATCATCATCCTCTATGTTGAATCCTGGCCATTACCCTTACCCACTAACAAAATCCCAAGTAGAAGTAGTTTTCCGGCACACGCGGGGGTGTGGATATCGTATAGAACCCACCCTTGGTAGCAGCCTGTGCTAACTAACATTCCCGTCCCATTCCCTCGAGACCTACAAACTGACATGGCGGGCGCCGTTGGTGGCCAACGACTGTTTCCTATTCGCACCGGCTCTAGTTTTGATGATCGTGATGTTTTATCTTTTCAGCGCATTCATGCATGCTGTTGATAAGGGAAACATCATTTGATCGTTGAAGCGTGTGACCGGTTGTGCTGATGGGATATTATGGTCCTGTTCAGCAACGGAGAAGGACAACCATGGGTGGTCTCTCATGCTCATGCTCATGCTCAACTCAGTAAACCTCATTGAATAAATGTACGGCTCGTGCTGATAAAACCTTGTTTTCGCAAACTACTATTTCGTAAAATCTGATAACCCTGCAAAGTTACAATACACACGTAATTTTAAAACCAAAATTTTGGTTATAAATGAAGAATAGTCTATCTGGGTTATTTCAGATTTGAAAAGTACATTAAATTTCCCATAAAATGACATATCTCACGATTCTTTACAGTTGAGTTACGGAAAATGGCAGCGATTTTAAAATTATTTATTTTTCAACTATGTTTTTCCAGAATTTTTAGTCGCCATCAAATCGGGCGTCAAATTTCACACAAAAGTCCCTTTGGTACTGAATTTCTATCTCTTCACGGTTTCGAGCTACAAATCACTGGAAAACGTGTCACCGTAAAAAGCCTTGAAAAATGAAATGGGCCGTACCGCCCCTCCGTTACGAAATATCGAAAAACGGAAGTCGGATTCGTGATAAAGGACCAAAATAACCCCTTAGCGCAGAGTTTCGCGAGATCGAAGTGGGGTCGGGCAACTTTTTCCGATTTCGTGTGAGTTGGCGGAGATTTACTCAAATATATCCGGGTCCCATGTTGGTTAGGGGTGAGGAAGGCACCAACCATGTAGGTGGATTGTTTTTGGTAAATTTTTACTAGGAAAAACGAACTAAAAACTGTTTAAGTATAGAAAAATTGATTCCAAAAGCTAACAAGATACACATTTTTAACAAGATCCTTAAAATTTTCCCAACATAAACGACCAACAAAAGCAAACTTTGGCTTTCAACGTGAATAATAACCATCGCCACAAGGTGGGGAGTCCTGAGATTTTTCCAACTGGTAACATTCCCGCAATACAACCGAGCAACCCACCACCGGTCGTCCCGGCCATAACTCACCCCGTTTCCGGCGAGCGGAAAATCTCACATTTCGCGCGAGGGGAGCCGAGAACAGCTAGTCCATTCGGTTGGATTGGCTTCGACCAAAGGAACTCGGTCATGTGGAAACCCTTGGCAAAAGTGGGGAAAGGGTTTGAAATTGAGCTTTATTTAACGTGGCTTGTACTTTAGATAATGCACGAGGCCAGTCTCGGTCCCGGGAGGTTTGCCATTTTGACCTTTTTTCGAGCTCTGGAAAATTTCAACATCAATTGATAGCGTGCTGAGCTCGCTCGTGGAAACAGCATGATAAAATATCAATTTTTAGATTCCAGCGAAATCAATTCATCATTTTGCTTGCGCCACTCTTCATCCTCAAAAAAATAAAGAGAGTACATAAATTTCCCCAGGACAAAGCGGGTCATAGCCCTTTCGAACTGCTCAATCTATCCTCTGAAAAGGCGTGCTCGAGTTAGATAGATGAAGAACATAAAGTCCGAAAAAGCCAAGTTGAGCTGAAAAATTGACGACGGGAAAAATCTATTTTCCATCGCCTGCGAGTAGTGCGGAGCACCTGAATCATAAATAATGACCAAGGATTAGAGAGCTTCCGTGGGGCAGCTGGCGGGGTTCAACTTCTCCAGGGAAAATGTTACCTGTTAGTTTCACCCCAGAAAGACCGGCCAGCAAGCAAGCAGTCAATGGAGGCCATTTGTTTCCGGTCACTCGCCAAAATCGTTTAATTAATAAGCGATCATAAATCAGATGGATGGAGTGACATAGACAAACGGAAGTGGCTTCTATGTAAATGTAGCAATTATAATTTTAAGCAAAATATATTATGTTGTTTAACAACATGTTTTTTTTTTTTCAAATCAAATTTATACAAAAAAGTGTAAATAAAAACTTCAAAATTTGAGAAATATTTAATGCTATCTTTAAAAATATGTTATTTTTAATCATTAAATAAATAAAGATTAAAAATAATCTTTACCATCTATGAAGCCTCTCCAAGAGGTATGCAACATGCTGTAAAGTCATGTTCTTCTCCTCCTACAAAAGTTTCGAGAAAAAAGTGCTCCCTATCAACACCGCAGGCCACCTCGATTTCCGGTCCGGATGTTTTATGGCCATGCTCATACATGACACCTTGGCGCGCGCACCACGCGCCGTCCAGGAATGCCATCCGGGGTGCTCCACTTTTTTTCTCTCTCTCACCGGAACATTAGATTTTCCGATCCCTTTTCAATTTCCCCGGATTTTTTCGTGTGTCCCTCGTTCCCTCCCAAAAACCAAGTCCCACATTTATCATTCTTGGAATTTACCTTTTCCCTCCTAACCCCGCCAAAGTCGTCCACCCGGAGGCAGTCAAAATTGCGGAAAAAGAATCGCCCGGCAGCATTCAGGTGGAAACCTTTATTAATTTTCTCGGAAAATATATAAATCGTTTGGCTTTCCGACGGCAATGGGAACGAATTGATCACGGTGGTGGTGGTTTTTCTGTTAAACATCGCGAGAGCGGGGGATTCGGCCCAGATTGTCGGCGTGAAAGATGACGGTCTAATCGAGGTGTAAGAAATGTTGTCGGACATGAATTTAGGAACCAGGAATTTGAAATCATCCCTCCCTGAGGAAAATTAATCTTTTAAAAAAGAGCGTAAGCAACAGCTTAATCATCAGGTCAAAGATTGAAATTCCAAGTAAGCGTTCCCGAGAAATGCAATAACAGTGCTCGAACCTCGTTTTCCAATTAAGCAGATTAATTCCGCAATCAATTGCACAAAACCAGTAGCAATTGGACCGAGCGGGATTATGACTGGCCGAGGGGGCCTCCAGCCAGCAGGATCGACCAGGCATTATCTGCTAGCACGTATTATTTGACTTCGAGTGCAGCTCAATTGAATCGAGAAGAAATAATAATAATCGCGTCTCAGATTCGCCAGCATTGCAGGTGGTAGCCGTGTTTTGTGTGTAATGAATTAAATATTGCTAAAAAAAATCAAAAGTAAATTCAAACTAATTAAATTCTGTTTTTATTTCTATTTCAGGTAATTTCCTCGAGCACTTTGTGAAAAACCTCGCCGAAATAACCCAAGTAAAGGTAACTAGACACATATTTTTTTATGAATCGTTAGCCAACACATAATGGGAGCGGCCGTGGCTGACTGGTTACGGTGTTCGCTTTGTAAGCGAACGGTTCTGGATTCGATGCCCATCTGCTCCCAACGAGAAAGATTAGAACACAGAAATTAGAAATGATAAATATGAACGAAAAATCAAAGTCGCTCGAGGCGGGGTTCGATCCCCCGTCCTTTGGGTTGGTAAACAAAAATGCTAACCACTAGGCCATGACGACTTGGTGAACTTGGACTGGAATTAGGAATACTGTTACAGAGAGCGAGTTGTGGCGCTATAACCACGGCAACTAGTGTCCAGGGCATTCGTGGAAATACAATGTCCCATCCCAGAGGGTCCCGGAGTACCAAACCTTCTTAGCATGGTGCTCCCAACGAATACAACCAAATCTCGGAGCGTATGGTGGTGTGTCCCCACGCTTCTTCCTCCCTGTCGATTCAGAATTGTGTTGTTGTTCGAACACTTAGTGCTCAAACTCAACCCAATTACGAATCATCTCTGCGATACGGCTTTACGCAGTAGGCCTGGCCGCTTTAACGCTTGTGATGTTTCAATGCATTCCGATGCAATGGCGCACTACAAATGTTAATAAATGACAAGAAGAGTGCTAGGCGTCATCTAACCTAAGGCAATCTCCAGGATCCCTTCGAAAGATTGGCTGCGCTAGGGTCTGATTAGATTAGATTAGATTAGAATCGTTAGCCAACACATAAGTTAGTGTTAGTGTCACATTGGAACAATCATAACTTTGATTCAAAATATCTCACAACAATATTTAGTTTGTTTTGGTGCCTATATTAGGCCTAAAGCCAATAATAGAACCAAGCGGCCAGATTTCACTGATTCCCTCGATTAGCTAGAAGATTCCTTCCTTCTACAATTTCCAGGCTTTCCGAATTCGTGAATCAATAAATATACACCCACAAAAGAAGGTCGAGAATTATACCTGATTGCGAAATAATAAAATAAGAGCGGTTCGCTTCTCCAAAATATTGCATGCAATTTTTAGTTTGTATGCAACCGCGGCGAATCGCTCTAATTCTCTATGAGCAGTTCTCTCAGATATCGGTCATTCCATTTTTTTTTTGTATTTTTAAATCCAACTGAAACTTTTTTGGTGCCTTCGGTATGCTCAAAGAAGCCATTTTGCATCATTAAATTCTCCATATAATTTTCCATACAAATTTGGCAGCTGTCCATACAAAAATGATTTATGAAAATTTAAAAATCTGTATCTTTTGAAGGAATTTTTTGATCGTTTAGGTGTCTTCGGCAAAGTTGTAGGTATGTATATGGACTACACTGAAAAAAAATGATACACGGTAAAAATTTTTTTGGTGATTTTTTATTTAACTTTTTGTCACTAAAACTTGATTTGCAAAAAAACACTATTTTTTTATTTTTTTTTATTTTTTGATATGTTTTAGAGGACATCAAATGCCAACTTTTCAGATATTTCCAGGTTGTGCAAAAAATCTTTGACCGAGTTATGAATTTTTTAATCAATACTGTTTTTTTTTTCAAAAAATTGAAGTATTGCTCGTAAAAATTTTTCAATTTCATTTTTCGATGTGAAATCAAATTTACAATCAAAAAGTACTTCAGTGAAATTTTGATAAAGTGCGCCGTTTTCAAGTTAAATCCATTTTTAGATGACTTTTTTGAAAATAGTCGCAGTTTTCATTTTTTAAAATTAGTGCACATGTTTGCTCACTTTTAAAAAATATTTTTGAAAAGCTGTGAAAATTCTCTATATTTTGCTTTTTTGAACTTTGTTGATATGACCCTTAGTTGCTGAGATATTGCCATGCGAGTGTTTAAAAACAGGAAAATTGATGTTTTCTAAGTCTCACCCTAACAGCCCACTATTTTCTAATGTCGATATCTCAGCAATTAATGGTCTGATTTACAATGTTAAATATGAAACATTCGTGAAATTTTCCGAACTCTTCGAAAAAAATATTTTAAAAATTTTTAAACCAAGACAAACGTTTCAAAAGGGCGTAATATAGAATTTTTGGCCCTTTTAAAATGTTAGTCTTGGTTTAAAAATCTTGAAAATATTTTTTTCGAAAAGATCGGAAAATTTCACGACTGTTTCAAATTTTAACATTGTAAATCGGACAATAAGTTGCTTAGATATCGACGTTAGAAAATGGTGGGTTGTTTGGGTGAGACTTGGAAAACATCAATTTTCATGTTTTTAAACCTTTGCATGACAATATCTCAGCAACTAAGGGTCGTATTAAAAAAGTTCAAAAAAGCAAAATATAGAGAATTTTCTAAGCTTTTCAAAAATATATTTTTCAAAAGTGGGCAAACATGTGCACTTATTTAAAAAAATGAAAAACTGCGACTATTTTAAAAAAAAGTCACCTAAAAATTAATTTAACTTGAAAACGGTACACTTTATCAAAATCTCACTGAAGTACTTTTTGATTCCAAATTTGATTTTACATTGAAAAACGAAGTTAAATTTTTCTTTTTGAAAAAATCAGTATTGATTACTAAATTCATAACTCGGTCAATGTTTTTTGTACAACCTGGAATTTTCTGAAAAGTTGGCATTTGATGTCCTCTAAAACATATCAGAAAATGAAAAAAAATAAAAATAGTGTTTTTTTGCAAATTAAATACTACAACTAAATAAAAAATCACCAATTTTTTTACCGTGTATAATTTTTTTCCTGTGTAGTCCGTATTCATACCTACAACTTTGCCGAAGACACCAAATCGATCAAAAAATTCCTCCAAAAGAAACATTTTTTTTTAATTTTCATACATCATTTTTGTATGGACAGCTGCCAAATTTGTATGGAAAATTATATGGACAAACTAGTAATGCAAAATGGCTTCTTTGGGCATACCGAAGGCATCAAAAAAGTTTCAGTCGGATTAAAAAATACAAAAAAAAACGAATGACCAAAATCTGAGAGAACTGCTCAAATTAGAATAAACAATACAATATGAGAATTCCGAAATTTGCTTCATTCCCCAAACCCCGAGTTAAATTAGTGAAATGCGTTTAGCAAAGCCGCAATTAGTCGCTCTCCCTAATTCACAGCCTGTAATTGAATCCAATGAACGGTTCGCGTCTGTGACCTGTCTGCCGTCGTGTGTGGGTTATCAGCTCGAGCTGTCGGTTGTACCATTTAGCTCATCTCGGAGCGATGATGGTCTTGTTATACCATTACAGAAGCTAAATACAGAGCATTACAGTGGCTCGGCTAATGACGATGGTGTGGTGAATTAGTTATTGTTTACTATTTGATGAGCTGCTGACGTCTTGCACCGACCTGGTATGTTCTTGGACGTATGGCGTTAGTCAAGATTCTGAAGACAAGGTTAGAAGCTTTGAATTAGACTCTCTTCGTTTATTAACATTTTTGTTGAAGATTCAAATGTTCCAGGCAGGCACTTTTGCTTTCAAAAGGAAACGGTCCCAACCATTAAATTTACAACCTTGAATAAAACTGATGCACTTTTGTACCAGGTTTAGCCGCAGCTATTAGAAGCAATTTAGTTTAAACTGTTTTTGTTTACATGTTTGTGCTTTTAGTCTGTCCAAGTCATCAATAAACAGCTAAAGGGATGATTACGCAGCAAACTGCAAGCTTTACGGATTCATGTTGGCAAATATTGTCTAACGGTGTTATGATACGCCTCAAAATAAATTCAATTTAATTGCTGGAATTTCATCCGTGCACTGAACTAAACAACCACATTCAATTCAATCACCCTCGTCCAAACACAATTCGTTTGTGGTAAACCTTGTCTATCGGTATCGTTTTTCCGTTCGGGAAGTACCAATTTCAAAAACAAGTTCCGCTTTTAATTGAAAATCAATTTTCCCGGAAAACAAAACCGCTTTTCAATCGGCTAGAATTCCTCCCAATCACTGAGAAAAAAAACAGCATGAAAGATCAGCATAAACGATAAATGAAAACCAATCCCCGCTCCAAACCCCCAAAGAGGAAAAGTGGATTAGTCATTCCGCCATTATGACCACCCTAACCCCCTCGGAACCCAGTTTGGCGTGTCATTTGAGAGGCCGGTGGCTTTCAAAAAGAGCGGAGATGATATTCGATATTGTTCCTGACAATAAGCCATTTTAGAGGATTCGAAATCCGTCTAATCTCTATCCCCGGCCGGGGCCGCGCGGTGTGGTGATGGCGGCCTATTAAACCGGGAACGGCTGCTGCTGCCTGGCTGCCTGGCTGGCTGGTACCCGGTCCCGATTGGCTTTTCCGGGTATTTGAGTGGTATCGTCGTCGTCGAGGTGGAAAGTGTAAGGGTGGTTTTAAGGTTTTCATGGTTTAAAATTCAAAAGCAACAGAGATATTATATTCACGGATACGTCACGACTGTCATCCACATACAAAGCGAGTGAAGTCAAAATCGAACCAAGATCGAACCAAGTTTTTGTAGCGAGGTTTTTGAAAATGTTGTTTGCACATGAATTGCAAAAATAAATTTTTTTTTTAATCACCAAGTTTTTTTTCAAGCGATTTACATTTAATTTAAGATTTCCAGAGTTTTTTAAAAAAAAGGACCAATAAACTATTGTCTTTCATATGTTTATAGGACCTAATAAAAAAAACTCTAGATTTGAACTTTAATTAATATTCAAATAACTTTAGCAAACTGGTAAAATTGGAATTCTAAATTTTAGTAGGGGAAAATGCTAAATTCAATGTTCCAAAATTTTATCAGCGTTTGTTAATTTCGATTCTAACCAAAATTTTAAATGAAACAACCTGGTTTGAAGGCCTATCAAATCACATTTTAGAACAGGATGCAATGAATAATCATCGAAATATTTTGATCAAACTCGTGGTTGAATTATGTTTAAATGTTAAATTAACTGAGTATTCTAAAAATGTAATTGAATTTAAACCAACAGTCAGGTGAGTCAGGTAGAATCTTACCTTGCTAATTTTGTTTCAAGGAAACTGAATATATTTAATTTTTAGTTTAATGTTACGTGTTGTTCTAGTACAACTTTGTTTATCGGTCTTATCAATTATAAATGAGGAAATCTGTACGTAATACTTGTCATTTGATTAAATATATAAGCAAAAGATGATGAAAACTAAAAATTTATTAATTTGAAGATAAAAGTTTATTAATTTGTTTCATACAACTTTTTCAAAAACCCCACGTAAACAACATTGACAGCGCCTCTGGCGGTGACTTCGGGAAAGTGCATGCCTGTCAGATCCCTGATTATATTATGTCGTTTTCAGAATATGAAAATTGGAACGTAGAACCCACTTCATGATTGTTGAAATGGACTTAAGATTGTTTCGAGCTATTTCATAGAAGCGGCATGTTTTTTCGTATTTTTGCATAATCAGTTTCTTTAAATTTCTCTTCAAAATAACTGCAATCTTACCATATAAAAATAGATTTTTTTAAATTTCGTGTACAATGTGAAATTAAAATCCAAAAATTCAGGGGGTAAAACAATATTTTTTCAAGAAACAAGAAATTGTATTTTAATAAGAAGTCTAATCAACTGAACACAATTTGCCATGCATGAATAATAAAATGCGAAGAGATTATTTTTGCAATTCCGACGTGAAACTACTTACTTTTCCTGTCATTCTTGATCGACAAAACAGCCTACTTTTCTGTGCCAAAATTAACAGAATCAAATAGTAATCCTTTTCAAAAAAAAATGCTGAAAAGTTCTACTTTTCAGCACTGAAATGGATACTGAAATGTTGAACTTTTCAGCACTTGTTTGGAAAAGTTATACTTTTTTTTAATTGTGCGATTCATTGACTCAATGAATGGAAAGGGTGTTTTTGGAATTGCAATAAACGTTGTATGGAACTAAATGCAAAACTTGATTTTTTCATCACTTTTCGTATTTATATGTACGACTCGTGCTTAAAAAATCCATTATCTGCAACTTGTTGCATAAACTACTTTTTCCAGTCAGTATTTAGATATTTTGAAAACTAATGATTGCAAAACAACTGTACTAGTGTATTACGCATTTTCGGCAACTTTTTGATGAAAATGTTAAAATTCTTGCTTGTAATTTTTTTTAAATTTTGAACTATGAAAACTTAAATTTACCTGATTGTTTTTCTTTTATCTAAAAAAAATCTGAACTATTCGAAAACAATATTTTTAGGTATGGTTTCTTTTGAGCAGCATTTTTTTTTGTTGAAATCATACTTAAAATAGCCATATCTCGAAATCGGTGCAGTTTATCAAACTATCTGTGTAAAGTAGAGGTGGGCAAAAAAAGAGCGAACCGCTCAAAGAGCCGGTTCACTGAAAAGAGCGAATGAACCATGGCTCACAAAAAAAGAACCGCGGTTCTTTTTCAAACTCCGGTCTTTTGAAAGAACCGGGTCAAGATGGAATGATTTTTGTTATAAATATTAGTTATTGAATTTCCAAAAAATGTGGTACTAAATTTGTTTTCGAGAATTGAAAATGCAATTTAAAAAATTTCAATGCTTATAAATATTAATCCCAAAAGTAAATGATTTTCTAAACAAAATGAAGTAAACTTTTTATTGTGCAACTAATTGTACATTAAAGTAATACCAATAATACAAATTGGAGTATTTCAAATAGCATAATTTGTCAAATATTACCAAAAATCTACTGAATATTTGAGAAATTTCGGAAAAAATAATCACTTTGTCCGATTAAAAGTTAGCGTTTATAGACCTTATCTATTAAATCAGAATGTGGAGAAGAGTTCACATAATATTTTCTTCAAATAAAATATGAGCATTAGTCTTTCAGAAATAAACGTAATTTTAAAATCAATAACAATTTTTCCAGCAGATTTCAGTTTGGATGCCAGCAGATTTCAGTTTGGATGCCATTCAATTACTCGAATGTTTAGTTTTGAGGAGAAATCTTGACATAGAGACCTCCAAGACCTATGGTTTTCAAGGGCATCTTCTCGTTTTCAAATTTATTTATTTTATTCATCAAATATGGCCGTTACAAACATTTTTCAAAGCTTATGTCACCCCTCCCCTTCAAAATTGGTCAAAAAAATCAGGGGGCAAAACAATATTTTTTTCAAAAAACTTCCAAATTTTACTGGAAATAGAAGTCTTATCAACTGAAAACAAATTAAAAAGCATTTTGGGATCGATCAAAAATATTTTGATTTTTTAGTGAAGTTCCGTTTGCACAGTAATGCAAAAAGTTTTTTTTTCGGCTTTAAAAATAAGTTCATCAATACTTCGATATTTTGAAATCTAATGATTGCAATGCACCTGGGATGTGTAAAATGCATTTTAAAACTCTTTTTTCATTACAATGTTTATACCATGGCTTGTTATTTTTTATTTGCTACTTTGGCCAGAGTTGAGGGACATAATAAACTTCAAAAATGTTTGGTTCGGCCTAATTTATAAAAGTCCAATGTGAAATAACTAATAAAATCACACGATTCTTGAAAAAAAAAACAATTTCATCCAAATTTTGAAAAAGAGCGAAAGAACCGTTCAAAAGAGCGGCTCTTTTTAAAGAGCGAACGAAAATGAGCGGCTCCTTAAAAAGAGCGGTATTGCCCACCTCTAGTGTAAAGTATTTTTTTGATTGCAAATTTTATTTTTCATTGAAAACTGTAGTCAAACAAAATTTGGGTAAGATTTTCATGATTTTTGGCTGTCCTTCCATGTTGCCACATTTGTATGGAGACTTGTCTTATGAGTGAACCAGTGACACAAAATGTTTGTTTTGGTCATAGTCATAGCGAATTAAAAATAAAATCACCAAAAATCAAATTTTCAGCAAATTTTTGGATATTAAAATTTTAGGGTTGTAAAAGGATTTGTCCCATAAAACTTAAGCAATGTTTTCAAAAATGTATTTTTTTTTCTGGGGACAACTATGGCATTCTCAATATTTTATTCAAGAATTATTATGAAATAATTTCTATATTATCCCAGGCTATAGCATAGTACTTGTCTAAACTTGTGATTTTTAATGTATATTTGCGTTGGATAGTAATTTATAAGGTTTACCTTACGCCGAGGGCCTCATGGAGCGGTGGTAAGCGGCTTCGGCTGCCGATTCCTTTGCTTTGCTTTTTACCTTACGCCATCTGGATTAAAAAAATAAATAAATCCCAAAAAGGGGAGACTATGTCTCCACGATTTTTTTACCATTAAAATGATAATGATATCACTTGATAATAGAAAATGTGAAAAAGAAGCGAAACATAAAACAAGAAAAGTAAAGTTTTTCGTAAGCAAAACATGCTCAAAATGAAACACACCACCAATAAAGAGAAAGAAGCAGCAGCAAATTTAGGACATAATTATAAATTCCACTAATATTCCGCTAAGCTGACGGAACCACCCCACCAGCAGCAGCTGCAGCCCCATCAACGGTTTATGGAAACGACCCATTTCTGCCTTGCGCGTCTTTTCCTCCCTTCTTCAAGCTATAGAGGAAATAAAGGGAAAAAATCCCGCAAAATCCGCACTGATTTGCGATAATCTTTTGACGAGGCAAAATTTGAAATTCCCTTCGACAGATCGCATTCTCCCTCATAAGCATATATTCCACGAAGAAGAAAAAAAAGTCGGCCTAGGAAAATTTCAATTCTTTTTTCCCGGGGTCTCCAATCTGGTTCCGTCCCACATCGATATGATGGCCACATTCCGGGCGGAGATGTTGTTTCTTCTCTCTCCTCCGAATTCCCCAATTGATCTTCCCGGGGGTTTGTGTTTGAAGGAGGAAAAAATGAGCCAAACGGAAAAGCTCACGGTGGTAAAAGCGAACTAACAAAAAAAAAGCATCATGAATATGCAAAATCCCTTCTCTCCGGCTGCTGCTGCTGCTGTTGTTTGGACGCTGGAAGCTTAACTGGAGGATGCTTTTTCAGGGCCGGGCCGGAGAATTGAATCTTTGGTTCGGTTTGGGAAAATCAGCGAGGGAAAACTATAGTGGAAAACCGCCTTGCTTCCCCTCCGTGCTGGAAGGAAAATAGTTTTGTTCGTTTTCCATGAGAGCGAAGGTTGGGGAAGATTATCGTATTTTTTTGGTCACGGGATCAGCTGCAGAAGGGACGTTCGAGCTTTAATTCCTTCGGGGACCACCAGCGTTGAACGGATTTTTGGCAGTGTTGGGGAAAGTAACATATTTCAGCTATTTTGGGTTTCTCAACGTAATTTCAGAATTAAACTTTCTTTAATTATATTTTAATAAAACATAAGCTTTTTTTCCTCTAACTTTTTTTTCTGAAAACTCCTATCACTGGTTCGAATTTTGCCAAAGACACCAAATCAGTCAAAAAATACGTTTTCAAGTTACAGGTTTTTGAAGTTAACATTGTTTTATCAGTCAGGAATGTTTGATTCATTAAATCAGTTTATTCTCACTCAATTTTATATTATTTTAAAAAATTTCATAAAATTCTCTCCATGACTGGATCCCTCCAGCTCGGTCCACTGCAGCAAATCCAGAACGTTGCCAGAATTAATAATTTTGCAACCGAATTCAATCTCGCTTTTGGCACGATAAAGCTCAGAGGAAAGGACGAAGAGCCATTTTGGGCGATAGAAAACCCCCGGAGATCCAGTGGCGCCCAGATTTTCACCGAAGGTTAACTGCTCTATTTGTAAACCATCAGATCCAGCAGAATCAAAGGTTCAATCGTTTCCAAGCTGATACCAGCTGTGGACTTCGGAGAGAGAGAGGCAGTTATGGCCGGAGATTTGAGCCAAACTTTACAAGTCATTTGTCCGGATAAAACTGTGTGTGTGGCAAATTGCAGCTTTTGTGGCCGGTTCTGTTCATAAATCGAGCTTATAAATTGCCTGACTAAACGAACAAAACTTGTGCTATCGATGTACTTTGATCATTGAGAGCCATTATTTTGGATCTGTTGAACTACGCCGCATTCCAACACAGTAGATAAACATTCGAGAATTTTATGCTTTTTCAAACATTACAAACACACAATCCGCAGCAGTAGTTTATTCTAGGCACGAAAGTTTACCATCAGAGCAAATCAAAACAAAAACACTAGTAAGAATCACGTATATGTGATACTCGGGGAGTCAGAAGGGGAAATCATCCGGCAAGAAGTATTTTATGTTCGCCCTCTCTAAACATATACTGGCAGCTATTTTTGATTTATACTAGAGGGAAAACAAAATTCAGTGCTGAGAAAAGAAGAAGCTTGACCATGTTGGTTCTGTTGATACGTGATATGATATTTTTTACAGATTTTCTAGAATACACCCATAACTGGGCATCGGCATACGAGAGGATAAAGAGGTTCGATAGTAAAATGGTACTGTGCCCGAGCAGGGGTAAATAACACGGGAATACCAAATTTTCGTATTACTTGGGCAAATAACAGCGACCAAAATGTGCCCTTGGTTGCCCAGTAATAGATGGTAAAATACCATGAAATCATACCAAAATCTTGTATGTGGAAGGGCACAACAATACCAAACCATGTTATTCCAAGGGTAAAATAATACCTCAAAATAAAACCATTTCAATACCAAGTTGAGGTCTTCTGGATTTTGAACATTGCTTGAATACCAAAACTTGGTATTGCCATGGTTTTATTTTTAGGTATTCCGCGCCCTTGGAAAATCATATTTTGGTATTTCTGTGGTCTTTCACATACATGATTTTGGTATGATTTCATGGTATTTTACCATCTATTACTGGGCAACCAAGAGCACATTATGGTCGCTGGTATTTGAACAAGTAATACCAAAATTTGGTATTTTCATACCTATTTTAGTGCAGCAGTTGCAAATAGTGAAAAAACGGAAATTATTCATATGCAACAGCAAAAATCTACTCACCTGATGATTCCATGTTGTTATTAGTGATATTCTTCACCACACCGAATGCATTTGTCATTGATGAACGGCCTGTGCTTGAAGTTCTTGAAGCTTCTGAAAAATAACAAGATTGAAAAATAAGTATTATTAAAATGAAACCGGATTGAAATTCACCAAAATTCAATAATCTGTTGATTGACTCGTTTTTCAAAGTATTTGGTTATCCCGACTTAGAGATATTTCAACGTTCTTGAAAAAAATATTAGTGGGTATATCACACTAATTTTTAAAATCATCTTTAACATTTTTGGGTTTCAAGTCATTTTAGCGCAAAATTAATTAACTCGTAATTTTTTTTTTAACAAATTTCCCATAGTTTCAGAGGAATTCGATAAAACACTTAAATATCAAAATAATACCAAAATGTGCCATCCTGACTTAGAAAATTTTCCACAATTTCAAGTCATTTCTATAGGGGGTATATCAAAAATGTTTAAAATCAAGTTTGAAATTTCCGGTTTTGAATGAAAGCATTCGCTTTGAGACATCATTTTAGCGCAAAATTAATTATTTTGTCAAAATTGGTCATAATTTTCCCATAGTTTCAGAGGAATTCGATAAAACACTTAAATATCAAAATAATACCAAAATGTGCCATCCTGACTTAGAAAATTTTCCACAATTTCAAGTCATTTCTATAGTATATCAAAATGTTTAAAATCAGGTTTGAAATTTCCGGTTTTGAATGAAAGCATTCGCTTTGAGACATCATTATAGCGCAAAATTAATTATTTTGTCAAAATTGGTCAAAATTTTCCCATAGTTGCAGAGGAATTTGATAAAATACTGTAATATCAAAAGAATACCAAAATGTGGTGTTCGATCATTGACAAATTCTGCAATTATGCAATATCAAAACAATACCTTAAATTGGTATGATACCACATTTTGCTCTTGCATAATCCTTAAGACAAATTTTAAAGGGTCCAGGAATACCAAAATTTGGTATTGATACCAGAGAAAGGTATTATTACGCATTTCCCTTGTTATTTACCCATGCTCGGGTGTGCGGACGGAGAGGATAAATCCCGAAATTACCAAGAGTACTTTCCTCCTGGATTCATTTTCCAAAACAGTTCATCTATCAACAAAAAAGTACCGGTACCGAGACTCGAACCCAAGACCTTTGGCATTTTGAACCGTGCCTTTGCCGTATGAGCCACCATGGTTCGGTGACTAAGTGGCGGTCAATTGTCCATATAAGCCACTCAATAGGATGAACTGTTTCAATCAACGAATGAACACGCGAGAGGTATATACACCCAAAACTGGCAGCGCTAGTCCGAGAGAATGATGGTTTCGAGTCGAGAGAATAGTGGTACCATTCACGGACGCAGAGAACACAGCTCGAGATGGGCGATAGAACTATTCTCTCGAGGTTCATTTGCAAAAAAAATTCATCCGTCAAACAAAAAACCAAAAGTGGCGACAACGGGAATCGAACCAGAAACCTTTGACAAACCAATCCAATGACTTAGTTGCCTCGGCCACCACAGCTTGGTGACCAAGGAGAAGTCAGAAGTCGATGTATGACACTTGTTGGAGATTTATTGATTCAACTAACGAATGAACTCATTTGTTATGATGGTGTGAGTTGGTACCATTATTCTATCGATTTTGGCACTGAGCCCTCAATAAATTTTGAGAGAACGATTATCTCGATTCTGAATTTTGGGTGTACTCTCGCAAAATAGTACTTTCCTCACGTTTTTTTCGTGAGGACTACCCCCTCGGTCTTTAACTTTGGGTGTAGAATAATATCGTCCCGCCCGTGTGGATCAATCGAACCGCGCACTGGACTCACAATCCAGAGGTCGCCGGTTCGAATCCCGCGGCGGGCGCTCTAAAATTCTTTGTGTAAATATGGGTATTCGGCGCCGTCGCTCCGTGCCATACTTTCATACACTTAGGAGCCCAGGGCGGCGAAGTCCTTGTAGATAAAAGGAAGACACTAGTGGTTGGTACTAGCAATGGTGGCCGACAGCTATAAAGTCAACTTCGTTCGTAGAATAATATACCTACTCACACGAAATCAGGAAAAGTAGCCCCGACCCCTTTTCGATTTGCGTGAAACTTTGTCCTTAGGGGTAAATTTTGTACCTGATCACGAATCCGAGGTCCGTTTTTTGGTATATCGTGATGGAGGGGCGGTACGGCCCCTTTCATTTTTAACATGCGAAACAAAGGTGTTTTTCAATAATTGGCAACCTCAAACGGTGATGAGATAGGAATTTGGTGTCAAAGGGACTTTTATGTTAAATTAGATGCCTGCTTTGATGGCGTACTCAGAATTCCGAAAAAAAACGTATTTTTCATCGAAAAAAAACACTAAAAAAGTTTTAAAAATTCTCCCAGTTTCCGTTACTTGACTGTAAAAAATTTTGGAACATGTAATTTTATGGGAAATTTAATGTACTTTTCGAATCTACATTGACCCAGAAGGGTCATTTTTTCATTTAGAACACAATTTTTCATTTTAACATTTCGTGTTTTTTCTAACTTTGCAGGGTTATTTTTTAGAGTGTAACTATGTTCTACAAAGTTGTAGAGCAGACAATTACAAAAAAAATGATCTATAAGCATAAGGGGTTTCCTCATAAACATCAGGAGTTATCGCGATTTTACGAAAAAAAAGTTTTGAAAAAGTTACTTTTTGCGTTTCTCTTTGTTTCGTCGTCCGTGTCTGTCACGGACGACCATAAACGGCCATGATCAACGACGACCAACTTTTTCAAAACTTTTTTTTCGTAAAATCGCGATAACTCGTGATGTTTATAAGCAAACCTCTTATGTTTATATATCAAAATTTTTGTTATTGTCTGCTCTACAACTTTGTAGAACATTATTACACAATTACCCTGCAAAGTTAGAAAAAATCACGAAATTTTAAAATGAAAATTTTTGTTCTAAATGAAAAAATGACCCTTCTGGGTCAATTAAGATTTGAAAAGTACATTAAATTTCCCATAAAAAAAATTGTTTGATAGTTTTGGTCACCGAGAATTTTTGTTTTTTGGCTTTAGTTGATGTTTTTCGGTGAGAAATGAAACAAAATTCTTCTTCGTTACGTTTCGGCCTACTTCTTGGTTTCGGCCATCTTCAGACTATATTTAAACACAAAAAAATACAAAAAATAAAATCTTAATCAAAAGGTCACAAATATGAAAAACACTTAAGTTACCACAAAAACTATTCCAGGCCAGGCTACTCCTGCTGGAGTGTCTGGATCGTGTCAGCTAACTGAGAGTCGTGCCGTGATTTTTTCGGCTGACTCTCTTTTAGTTTTAGCAGCAGCCGATTGTACGACGACGAGAGAGAAGCAGACTCCCGTTGGAGGTTCACAGCCTCCGTCCCCATCATTTTGATGTGCATCATCTCGGTCGTACATCTCGCGTTCTCCTTCTCGACCTTCTCCAGAATTTTAGTTCTGGAGAAATCGAAAACGTGTCCTATTCCCAGTGTGTGTTGCGAGAGGCCAGAGTTTGCTGTGTTGTTTAGGACAGCATCTTTATGCTGCTTAAGCCGCTTTTCCAGCTTCTGCGATGTTTGCCCAACGTAAGCCCTATCCTTACACACCCCGCAAGGGACACTGTACACGACATTAGTTTGCTGCATTATTGGTACCTTGTCCTTCAGTCTGCTAAAAACTGTGTTTTTTATTTTGTCGTTAGGTCTGTAAGCAGCAATTATATCGTGTTTGCGTAGCGCTTTCCCCACTTTTTCGCTCAAGTGTGGGATATAAGCCACCGATGCGTAAGTGGCAACTCCCTTGTCCCTCTTCTCCTCGCGCTCGAGAGAGTTGTACAGAAGGTGTACTCTCTCTGTACTTGCCACACGAAGCACGCCGGGTAGTTGTTCCTGCGTAGTATGTTCCGGACGATCTTTATGCTTTCCGGCCGCCTCTCCGCATCGGTCAGCATAAGCGCTCGGTCGAAAAGAGCGATGGCAGTGTTAAGTTTGTGGTTTTTAGGGCTTTCGGAGAGATAATCCAAATATCGCCCTACTTCTTGCTTGGGGAACCATTTTTTGTTTATCTTCTCTCCTGCCCTCGTTAGCGTTAGATCGAGGAATCTGAGAGAGGCGTCGGTCTCTCTCTCTACCGTAAACTGTAGGCTGTTGAATGTCGAGTTGAACGTACTTACCACAGCTTCAATGTCATCCTCCTTCCCGATGACGAAACAGTCGTCAACGTACCGCTTGTAGATCTGTAGTGTGATGTCACGTTGCCTTAGTTTGTTGATGTTTAGTTGTTCCAGCTTTTCCATGACGATGTCCGACACCACCGACGAAAGAGGAGAACCCATCGGGAGGCCGAAGATCTGCTTGTAGATCTTACCGTCGTACTGGAAAAAGGCATTCTTCAGTACGATCTCCAGCGCTTGTTTGAAGCTCTCCCATGGAATGGTTGTGTAGCGTGCGAGTTCGCTGTATCGTTCTTCGATGCACGTGTATATCTCGTCGACAGGTACGTTCGTGTATAATGATACCACGTCGAGAGAATACATTACACAACCCTCAGGTACCACAACTTTGCTGATGTCCTCAGCAAAGGTGAAACTGTTTTTTTACGTAGTACCGGGTTTTCCCACCAGGTGGCTCAAAATACCTGCCAGGTATTGAGCTAATTTGTAGGTGGCGGTACCGCAAGTGGAAACCACAGGGCGGAGCGGGCGATTTGCTTTGTGGATCTTGGGTAGACCGTAAATCCTGGGGGCGTTGCAGTGAAACAGCAGCAGATGGTCCCGCTTGGAACTGCTAATGTGTTTATCCGCGTACCATTGTTTCACTAACACATTTTGTTTCTTCAAGATAGTGTAAGTGGGATCCTTCGGCAGCTGTGCGTAGGTAGCGCAGTCGCCGACGAGCTCCTTCATCTTCTTCTTGTACTCTTCTGCCGTGATGACCACTACCTTGTTCCCCTTGTCCGCTCTCGTCACGATCAGCTGGTCGTTCTCCTTCAGGAAGCGTTGACTGCGTATGATGTCTTTCTGTATCCAATCGTTTTTCTTAGTGTGTGGTTGGTGTTGGTAGTTTACGTAGCTGTTTACCATGGCTGAGACTTCAGCCCGCATGTCGTCAGCTTCAGCTCTCTTCTTAGCCACAGTTTCGATGTCGTCACCAGTGAACTCCGTCTTCTTCTTGATCGCTGTTTCGACGTCAGCGACAAAGCGAACATATGGGATGTTGCTCTCGTTTTGGATGTTGAAGTTAGGTCCTAAGAGCAGTGTTCGTTCCAAAAAGTCTGGGAGGACGACGTTGGTTGTGTTCTCTATCCAGGTTGGTTCTCTCTGCATCTCGTTAATCTTAGCTGACACGATCCAGACACTCCAGCAGGAGTAGCCTGGCCTGGAATAGTTTTTGTGGTAACTTAAGTGTTTTTCATATTTGTGACCTTTTGATTAAGATTTTATTTTTTGTATTTTTTTGTGTTTAAATATAGTCTGAAGATGGCCGAAACCAAGAAGTAGGCCGAAACGTAACGAAGAAGAATTTTGTTTCATTTCTCACCGAAAAACATCAACTAAAGCCAAAAAACATAAAAAAAATTACAAATTTCCCGGGAAACGGAGAATATTTTTTTCCGGGAAATCCCGGGAAATAATTTCCTGGGACGGGAAATTGGACGCTCTAGTAAAAATCATTCAGTGGGAAAAAAATCGGTACAGTTTTGAGTCCCAACAAACCATTAAAGTGAACTTATACTAGCAGATTTGGAAAGTTAATTTCAACAAATATAAAATATTCCACAAAGGAGTAGTGCGGTGCTTGTGGGGACGCGCAGTCCTGTTTTTTCGTGTTATTTTCCGTCTCTTTTGTGCCGCTGTTCGAGTGCATGGGGTGATTAATTTTCTTCTTCTTAATTTTTCATATTTTTTAGTTCGCGCGTTCGTTGGCCGATGAGTTTTTTTGTTCTCTTCATATAGTTTTCGATAGAAACGATCCGATTTTTGTTTTTTGAGACAAGCAAGTCGTATTGCTGGATTAAGTCCTTTCCATATCATCGAGGATCGGAAGGCACGTCGACGAATATGTTTTAAGGCTTATGATATAGAATAATTTTAATGAATGAAGCCTACATCACCGTTGATCGGAAGGCACGCCGACGGAGAATTTCTATAGAATCGCGGTCGAATTAATACTATATTTAAATCCCTAGATAGCTATCTTCCCGCAGCCGGCTGCCAAAGATTTTTAAAATTTCAACCGATAAACAAATTGCCCTTGATCGCATCACCTACCACAGTGAATCCTGACCTCTTACTAACCCCTCAAAACTCATGTGATAGTTTGTCGGAGACGCAGTCGATTTAGCGGTCCCATCACTCAAGTATCGGACTAACATTCCCATCCACTTCCTCGTGTCTATAAAATTATAAAATATAAAATAAAATTTATGCGAATGCTGCGAATTTGTTTTCATTCTATAAAATTTGTGTCAGCAAATCAAAATAAAATTAGGAACCCCGTTTTTATGTAACAGTGCCATCCCGATTTTATCAAACAAATCTGATTGCCACAAATCAACGTCAATTTTAAAATTGTTCATTATTGTGTGAAGATTGGTTTTCGATTAACAATTTATAAGAAAAAGAATCCACCCGAGATTCAAACTGACGACCTTTAGATTGTTAGTCCAACTGACTAGCACTGATGGAGTGTTGTATGGCAAACAAATGAAGCAAAATGGCTTCTTTTGACATGGAGAATGTGTGGACAAAGTTTTATTGAAATAAATATAAACTCTAAATTAAAATGTTGAAATTCTAGATAACTACTTGATAACAAGCAGGTATCTTTGGTACACAGTAAAAATAATGTAAATTTGGAAGCTGTAATTTTTGAAGGTTGAATGTTACCTCTTTTATGGTGTAATTTAACTTCAATTTAGACTGAAAAAGTGGCATTACACCAGAAAAGTGGTAAAATTACAAATTTCCAGAAGTAAAATTACACCTTTTTTCTGACATAAAAGATGTATGTACCTCTTCCCAGATGTAATATTACCATGATTTTTTTTCTGTGTATGAATGGTTTAACTTCCAAATTATTTGTAGATTCTTGAAACACAGACTTGTGATTTTTGAGAACTCTTTGTTTACAACTAGAGGGTGACGATTCTCGAGATTTTCAATTTCCCGGGAATCGAGAGTTGAATTTGGCCATTTCCCGGGAATTCCCGGGACCCGGGATTTTTTTGACTATGCCAATAGTGCCAATAATTTTAAAGGGAAAGGTCATATATTTGTTTGTTTTCAATAAATTCAGTTACAATTAATTCACACTTATTCAAAGAAATGTTAATTTAAGAATCCGCATTATTTTAAGAAACTAGTTCAACCTTTAGAATTTTTCTTAGAATCTGCAAATACAAGATCGTTTTTTGAGCTTTTGTGGACTCAAAATTGTAGTTTAAAATTTTACGAATCTTAATTCGCACAAGTTGCACAAGCTTGTTGCATGAACATGTTATTAGATTTTCGTGAAGTTAAAAAATAGCAAATATATAATTTCCCAGTATCGCAATATGATTTTTGCAATATGATACATAACGACTCAAAACAACTATTTGAACTTGTTTTTTTTTTTCTTTTTAAAGTAAACTGGAAATATTCATTGAAGAAATATTTACATTTCTCAGGAAATGCGAATGTTCACAAATATCGGACCTTAACAAAGATTAAGACAATCTTTACAGAATGCTAGAGTTTTTTTTTCTATTGAGGTTGATGAGAAACACAAAATGACTTAATGTGGATATGTAAATTGAACTTATTGAAAAGGGTGTTCCCTCTTAGAAATAATAGATAAAAATAATTTAACAAAAAAACTTAATACAACAAAATTTCACTTCGAATAAACGAAACATCAGATAATCGAATCTCGACAAAATAAATTTCGCTGTCTTATTTTTGATTTTTTGTTCGTGATTCGGTTATCCGAAGTCCTATATGAATATTCCGATAATCGAACTTCGGATAGTCGAAACTTCGGATAGTCGAGTCTGGACTGTATTTCATTTCTGGGATGTAACTGCTACTTTAAGGTAAATTTTGGGCTCCACATTTTTTTGGGCTTCTCTCAATTATAGTTATTGGAATTTTCGACGAGTTAAAATTTACACTTTCTGAATAACAAGATTAGAGAAGCATAGGTTTATTCGAACTTGAACATTGAACATTCAATGTTCTAAACCATTTCGAATTTTCAAATGTTTTTCTGATTAGTTTATAACATTTTGCTTCGATATTTATAAGTAGAAAATTTCCCGGGACTCTCGACCAAATTTCCCGGGAATCGAGGGGTCCAAAAATTGTCGATTTCCCGGGAAATTTTTATTTTTTTATTTTTAAAACTCAAAAGAAATTTTTATAAATCCCATCGTATGAAAATTTTGTTGTTATAGATATGCCGCCTAAACTATCTCAATTAGGTTATCAATTGAGGTTATCACAATTACGAAGACCCACAAAAACGCCATTTAACCGCTGTATTTGACGTTCCAATTTGCGGTTTCCAATAACCACAAATCGTCAGCGTCTGTCAGTGCTGGAGAACTCATGTTTACCAAACACACACACACACACATGAATAAACCATCGCAGTATCTTGCTGTGGGAATCGCAATTAATCCAATTGATAAGCTAAATTTAGTTGCGTTTTGGCCACATTTACAACGCAGCAGCAAAGTTCTTCTCTGCGCAATGGTGATGCCGTCGGCTTGATGATCACAACATTTGTACAACACGCGTTGATAGCACGTTGAATGGGGGCGCAGTGTGTCGACTTCAGAACACATCCTACCGGAAGTCCAGGAATGTCCTGCGCTCCTCTGGCAGCAACGTGGTTTGTACACCACGACGATGGATGAGCATTTTGCACAGCGTGATGCCGGATGTGGTCGGTCCTGCCCAGATATCTAGGACGGGCCAAGTCGTGGCCGTTGTGGTATCTTGTCGCATCTGACGTTTTTTTTTTTTTTTTACATACCGTTTGAAAACTTCATATTGTGCCCATTTAAGACTAAAGATGGAATTTGGATAGTCGAATGTAAAAATAAAGAGTTTTAAAACTCAATTGGGTAAAACGACGACCTGACACCAGATCCTACACCACCAACGAAGTGCTCCATCAGGGTCCGGTACGGAAAAACCGTCCTGTCGACTCGACGACGACGTTCTTTATGGCTTAGTCAAATGTTCAAGCTCGCACATATCTTTCTCATCCTTGCACTCGTACCCTCGGCACACATTTATAAATTTCCAACAGGAACTACCACAACCCCCTAATGTTCCCCTGGGCGGATCCCGGAAGAAAGATATGACAACTTTCGAAATTGGAAATATATTACTGGAGACACCCCCGCCGCAGCCTCACACTATGAAGCGGATGGGCTGCGAATGATGTTTATTCTTCCGTAGACGACCTCGGTGGTTGGGTGGTTGAGGGTGCTGAAACGGTGGTTTGAAACGGAACGATCCACCTAAAACCCCAGAGGGAGAATAGCATCGGTGAAAGAGTCTGTGGGAACAGGAAGGTGGAACGGCAATTCAAACTTTTCATCGTGTTTAGCTTATTTTGAAATAGGCCATTACAAATGTTTGATAGGTCCACCATAATGCAAATAGAAAAATAAATTCTAATATTTTTACATAAACAAAGATAGAAAAAAAAACAATATTTTAGTTGATATTGAAAGTGAACCATTATTTCAAAAATCTACAAAAAAAAAGTCACACCAATGCAGCGAACAACTGATCCCCCACATGAATTCGTTTGCTCACCGAGTGAGTGTCTATGTGTAAGTGGAACACGTAAAAAGCAATTTGTTAAGCTTCACATTTCTCAATTGCAATATGTATATTTGCTGTCAGTACGATCACGAATGGATTTTCTGCTTCCCCCCTCCCCCTTCACAAAACTCGTAACCTGGGTCGATTTCTTTCGATTTTCGTTGCTGCTCTCGAGGACAGTTCAGTTTAACAAGCTTTTTGGTTCCGTATGCCGAAATCGAACGTGACAGAATTGGATTTGGGTGCCGCTGCTGCTCGATTTCCATCTCAGCTGATCAAATATTTAAATTTGCCAGTGGAACGCCGAGATGAGAGAGAGAGAGAGGGAGAACATTAAGATTAAATCAATCGTGCCCGTAACCGTTTTACGGATTAGCAATCGTTGTAGTTCTCAAAATTTACAACTCACAGTGGAAAAGGTTTTTTTCTCCAGGCGACGAAGCTACAAATCAGAATGGAAGTCTCTTTTATCCTGGCCATTTTCAGCGGAAAAGTTGGTGATTTCGACGTAGCGAAGTTTTAAAAGCCGTTTAGATTAAATAAAGTGGATTCCAAATTAGGTATACTATTTCCCTTGCGACACCATCATAAAGAGTTATATCAAAAAATTACTTTGGAACTCACACCTTAATTTAATTTCTTGGTGAAAATTAAGT